>NC_133530.1:91073692-91146910 GCF_048544455.1 Silene latifolia | reverse complement strand
AGTACATAATATAGTTAACTTAGAATACCAAGCTTGCTACCATTGTTCATACATGTCTAAGGACTCTCTTTAGCTTTAAGTATTGATGAGCCTGCAGTTGCTGCGGATCTGACCAGCTAGCCCGGTCAGTGGATTAATGTTTCCCATTTTGATCATGGAATTGGCAAAATCCTGGAAGAATAACTGTTTATTCCTGCTATAGCACTCGACGATGTTCTTGCTTGTCGTGTTAGCGGTGTCACTTGAATATAACTCCTGGTCTGATAGAAGTACTCCCTGACTATTTACCAAGTTACTGAAGTAGTGGTTGTCAAATAAGTATGTAGAACTCTGATCAAGGGGGGTTGTGTTGTTTCCATTTCCATTGACGGGGCAAACGCTCTGAAGTTGGGAGACTAGAGTAGGATTCATGGTGCTGTCCGGAGCTCCTGAATCCGAGAAATTGAATAGCCTTGTACTAAAGGTAGCACATCTAGCTAGCCCTATAGTGTGAGCACCTGCATGCAATTCAGTCTACACTGTCAGTACAATGCTCGTATCCAACAAAACAGCCTTAGGGCGAATAAGGAAAGAATTAAAAACAGCACCTTGTAGCGCAACAACATCAGTTAAGTCAAGACCTTGATCACCAAACTTAGAAATGATAGAATCCAAGGATTCAAAAGGAGATGGTAGAACCGCATTTGCTCCTGTTTGGTTCGCCACCATCCCATCTCTTCTTCCTAATAATACTCTCCATGTTGGCCCTCCACTCTGCAATTTTACTTTAATTTGTTCATTTTTTTTGTGACGGAGAGAGAGCAGTATATGAACTTTTGCATGTTTTTGGTGGAATTATCTTACCAAGACTACAGAGTCGCGAGCTGCAATAGCGAGTATATCAGCACAAGACACAACACCAGGACATGAAGTCTCGACGGCAGTTTTGATGGCATCCACCACCTCAAAACCTCTTACAGAGTTTCGGTTAGGATTTGCAAACTTCTCACTGTCACTTCCATCCAGTAGAATTGACCCATCACAGCCCTGCATAATAATATCATACCACAGGCTAATTTTATAGGGCAAAAGGATTCTGATGTGTATGTTGGGATAGGAAAACTCACATTGACAAAGCAATCATGGAAGTGAAGCCGAAGCAAAGAGGCAGCCATGCGCGTTTCATTGGTAACGGCAATCTGAACTTGCTGCCTCACAACCTGGAGGACATTAGGGCATGATGTTGCATAAAAATCAGGAGCTAACTGGCATTGTACATGCACAATGAACAACAGTTCCAAAGTCAGCAACAAAATGCCAAACCTCATGCCACTGTACTTCTCCATATACTTTATTACTTGTGTCTTGTAAGTTTGTACTGAAAGAAAGTATATATCAGAGATGTAGTAGTAGTCCGGAGTTATGTTGGATGGTATATAAATAGTAGCAGTGACGACTATGTTAAGCATAAAGTAGCAGGGATAATTAGTTGATGGTGGTGTGATGTATGGCGGCTTTCGCATGCTTAGTGGTAATGCTGCACTAAAACTCTGGTTATCTTAACTTAATACATCCCATGCCTTGATTGGGCGCAAGTACTTATCAATTTTACATAGTGTTTATTATCTTCTCAGCCGGCGCACAAGCTCATATCAATCTTCATAATATATTGCGCAGCCCCCACCCTTGCCTTTAGACCCTGCAAACACGACACGAGTAATTAATGGGATCTTACTCAACACCACTCTACCTTGCATACATTTTTTTACTCGGTATTTCTAGTATACATAGCGAGATACGGGCGTGGGTGAATATAGAGTAAGATATAGATACTAAAACCGTCATCTATTTATCACCCTTCGAATATCCATCCTAAATTAATGATGATTAACTCGTTTCTTTCTTGCGTAAGAATGATTTATATATGTTCGCCACCCAAAATTTATAAACTTTATACGTTTGTGTTTTCGTTGAGCCTCGAATGTTAGAAACAGAAAACCGCATTAACATGAGACAGTCTAGCTCACTTTGCATTGGAACAGCGTCTAAGCTTATATGAGGGTAAAGCAGGCCGTTTCCCAAATAGTTGGTTGGTCAATCCGAGTGACCAATCAGCCAATATTTCCGCAAGAAGAGTAAAAGAGTAATTGTGACTAAATTTTAAACCCAAATGTCATCATTGTTAGCCCTTTGTGGCTACCTTTCTACAAAAATATTCAGGTTCATGAATCTAGATACACAATAGACGGCAAGCCATTTTTAATATTGAGTTTGAATGTGGTATTTGTATTGGCCTGCTAATCAAACTCGTAGCACTCAAATTCATTTCTTCTAAAAACTGATCCTTCCATGTTTAGCTTTAGGCATTAGCCCAACAATTTTACTGCTAACAACCTACAAACAAATAAGTAAATAACGGCCTAATAGTGCTTCAATTATCAACCTAGTGCAACCTGTGGCATTCAACATGCACTTTCATCCAGTTGAATGTTACTATACATCTCGTTAAACTCCCTTTCTATAGAAGTATCTTATGGCATAGTACTGTAGAAGACTCTCCTATTTTTTTCTGGACTTTCTTTTCTGTATAAAACTAAGTCACAAGGGTAGAAGACCATTTCTGTATAAAATTCAGATGAGCTCAGCCAGCGGCGATTATTGCTGCATCACCCATGACTTCCTATTTCTTAGGACCCGGTTTTCCTGTAAAGAACAGCACATCAATTTTGAACACAAGTCAATACAAAGATAAATAAATTAAGAGCCTTACAAAACAAATAAAACTAATGCTATTTATTTACAATTTGGCAAGCATCTAATCACCAGTTAACCCGATGCATGCAAGAATCGGTCCTAAAAAAGTTAGTAACCTTCCCAGCAACACAAAGAAAGACCCTCAATACCAGATCAAATTGCAGATAGTCATCTATGGATCACAGAAATCAACTCAGACTTGTGCAGATGGTCGGTTTCTTTGGTTTCATACAAGGGCGCGACAAGATCTTGCCCTCTTGGATAAAAAATGGGCCTCGAAAAAAAACATGGATAAATATAAGCATATTTATAAATGAAAAATTTAATTTAATTCTCACCAGACTCCAATGACAAAAACTTACACAGCTTACCAACCCCTCCAATACAAAAACACAGCCACATGAAATACCAGTGACCCAACTCCAAGCCCATGGGACACAAGAAACAATACTGGAAATATCAAATACTTCCTCCATCTCAATCATTTGTTTACTACCATTTATATTCTTTGTGAGAGGAATTTAATCAAGGTAAACAAATGATTAACGAGGAGGGAGCATATGCTAATCCAGTTTAAAAAAATTCTATATATCATGCTGCTTTATCTGACCCACAAAATTTACTTTTTGACAGATTTATACCAGGGCTGATCTGTTATGGATCAAATCTCTCTTCAAAAGACCTTCATCTTCAATCAACCAGAAACTCAGACAGCGTAAGAATTGCAAAATGCTTCTAACAGAAATATTAATTACCTCTAGGCATATGAAAAGATAATACTCCGTGATAAAAAATAAAACTCTATGTAAAAAAAAGGAATTACAGATCAAATTACCTTGATAATCATGAGGTTGAAGTGGGACAGGTAAACAGACAGATGCCAAGTGTCAAAATACACAAGCACGGTAAAATCCCAAAGTATAAAAACAGATGTTGGAAAAACAATTCATAAACCAGAACAGAAGATTGAGAAAAAGGTTCCGAGATATTCTATGTAAATGGGGCACATTGTCCAGCAAAGATAGATATACAAGCCCTAGTCATCATATAGGATGAGAGCTCTCTTAGGAGTTTGAGAAGAAAGAAACGGTCAAAAATAGCTTACCAAGTTGAACCCTTGCGCCTAGATTACACTTCCTTAATCAAGATTTATAGGCTGCACTTGTCACATTTACTCATATAGTAGCTCAAATAATTCCTCAACTTAAAATACGCCACATAATTAAATCCAACGAGTTTTCTACAGTTCAGTATTAAATATGAACCGATTTAGGTATAGTTCAGTCTTCTACAGTATGTTTGGTTAAACTAAATAGTACAACAATAGAAGTGGTAGCTAACAATGAAAACAGTAAGAAGATGATAAAGATGAACAGATATAGGTACAAGACACGTTAATCAACTCTATCATATATTGAAAGATATTTTACTACCTGCCTGAAAGAATGTCTGCAGAAAATTGCAGAGAAAGCATTTGCTGCTAATGGTCTCATGAAAAAAGCATTGAGTTTTACCAGATGGTTCCTCATCTCCAAATTCTGCCAATGAAAAAACTCAATGGCAATGCTCAGTAAGCAATAGAACACTACATGATGCACGATGAAGCACTCTGACATAAGAAAACTCCAGGGCAATTCCCACACTACATAGTCAATGCAGTAATGCAGACATAAAACCATCTTGTGAATTCTATTTGCTTACAAAATGAGTTTGCTAGGCAAAATAAAAGAGATTAACTCGACAAGTACATGACGATAAACATTCAAAGGTTTAAACCAGAGACATCTGGTACATATTACAATCATTTCTAAACTCGAGATGACAATTCCCCTTGTCTAAAGCAAATATGTACCATTTGACAAAAGATCAAAATGACTAAAACCCTAACCATACAAGTAATAAACTCCTAGCAAAGTCCTAGAAAAGACACAACAGGACCAAGAAAACAAAAGAAAAGGTGATTATATGGATGACCGCCAAAGGACAATATATAGTAACAGTTAAACTTCTTCTTGGTAACTAGCAACTTGAAACATTTTGCTGCAATCACGGCACTTACATTAATGCGGACAAGTTGATGAGTCAACAGAGCCAATGCTCTTCTCTAGAGCTTTATTCCAGTTTCCTCAAGCATTAGTTTCATCATCTTCAACAGCTTTGTCTGCCGATATCATGTCTCCCATGCATACATCTCCGGTTACTTCGTTATCAATAGTGTTACTGCTCTTTTCTGCTTGTGCGTTAAATACCATATTCTCTACTTCCTTCTTCAACATGACTCCACTTCCATTGTTTGCTACATTTGCTAATCTATCATTTTCATTGACCGTATCTGGCACAATTTCTCCCATGTAGACATCTCCAACAGGTTGACCTTTCACAGATTCATCGACAGAGTTCACCTTCGTTCCATCAACTGAACCTAAATCCTTGTTCATCACAGACTCCGATAGTTCACTTGGTTTCTCACACGCCTCTGCAGCCAGTACCTCAACATCTTCTCCAACCTTGTTAACAGCAGTCGTACCAAACCCAAGTCCATCATCAGGGGAAACCTCTTCAACAGTAAGCTCCTTGAGTTCTTTGTGCAGTGTTTCATCACTGTTACTCCTTCTCTCCCCAGTTTCCCGAACCCCATCTCTAGGTACAAAGTCCACTTCCCCATTATCCCTGTTAACACGTAAGGGGCTATTTCTGAATCCTTCACTATCGTTTTCAGATACGTTTTCCACGACCTCCTCATTAATATCTTCCACTACTTGATTCTGCCTCTCAAGAGAGAGCAACCTCCTTCTGAGTTCCCCAAACTCCCTCTCCATCAAATAAAGCCTTTCCTTAAGAATGAGATTCTCTTCCTCCAACTGGGCAATGTGAGTATCCTGATCATCCACCCTGTTCTCTAGCACATTATGGTAATCAACCCCGCTATTGGGGTAAATCATCTCAAAACGGCTCAAATCATGATCCAACCTCCTTTCAACCTCCACATGTTCCTCAACATCACTCTCACTTGATCCATCTTCTTCCTCCTCGTCATAATCATCGACAGTCTCATCATGTCCCGGTGACCTCAACCTAATCAAACCCTTCATGGACCCATACCCATCAACACCCCACTCCTCCTTGGCCATATCAACAAGCGCTTCCCTAGAAGGTGAGAACACGGGAGTAGGCAAGACAGCAGGTGTGACAGGGCAGGGTGAGACCATACTAGCAATGCCACCAGCCTTCTTAGCACGAATAATGTAGGAAGTGGTGTTCCTAGGAGCATGTGCATAAGGTCCCATCCGATTGAACTTTTTCTTAGGGTGATAAAACCTCCTAGCCTTAAGCCTATTCTGCTGCTCCAGTTCATACAACGTAGGCGGCTGATACACACCGCCAGCACCAGCAACAACGCCACCATTGTTATTCATATTCATATTCATACTATTCATATTATTATTATTATTCATGTTATTCATGTTATTCATAATCATATTCATGTTAAGATTATCCTTCCTGCGAGAATCTTTGCGTTTGTCCATAGGTTTCTTGCCCTTCCAATTATTAGCGGTGCGACCGGGTTTAGAGAGGCCGGGAGCATACATAGGGTTAGGGAATTTGAGAGGATTCATAGGAACAGGAGGAGGCGGCGGCGGCATACTAAGAGTGTGAGGCGGCACCGGAGGTTGAGACCACTGAGAAGCGTAACTCTGAGGCATCATCTGACCTGGATTCACCATCTGATTCCCCATCATCTGCGGCGCCATCTGTCATCATCATCATCATCATCATCATCAAGTATACACTTTAATTCAAACCAGTATGTTCCATTTGATCAGAATAATAACAATAATTAACAAGATTGAGTAGTACCTTAACCTGATGCTGATTCATCATTTGAGACTGATCGTTCATTATTATTCTATTCTGTGAAAAATACAACACCAAAGTGAGACGCAATAATCGAATTAAATTCACAACAAAAGTAATCAATTAGATCAACAATCGAATATACGCGATTAACAATTTACGCAACTAAATTAATATATAAAATTACGATCGAATTAATTATATTCAATTGATGAATGAAATTAAACCTAAAAAATTAAAATAATAACGAAAAAAAAAAGGTGAGAAAAATGACATACTTAAAGAAGAGATTAATTGGCCCGAGTTTGTAAGGCTACGATTAATTGATTGATTTATTAAGTTAATTAAACGACTAGTAGTTGTTGTTATAATTTCAAAGGAAATAATAATGTGCGACGAATAGAAGGTTTTGGATCTCTATTATTTCTGCTTCTCTTTCTTTGTTTTCTGTTTTCTCTCTCTCTCTCTCTTTCGTCTGAATAATTTGTGGATTTGATTGCCTCATGCTCTCTTTATATACACCTTTCCACCCATTAACTAACGGCTCGATCTTACGTTTTCCTATCCACGGCCCTCATTTTATGTCACTACATTTCTACACCTACTTCTACTTGGCCCGGTAATTAAATTGACCCAAATCAATATTACTCGACCAGAGCTTATCCGAATTCTTACAAATCTGAACTAATCCAGCTCAAACCCGATCTAATTAACTCGTTTATCAGGTCTACAAGTAACTAACACTAACATCAATTATATGATCCAACCTTTAAGCCCAACCCGTTTTCTACTAGGTCAAGGCCTATAAATCTTGACCGATCGACCCAAAACTAAAATGACTCGTTCATTTAAGGTTACAATCCGAGTTGACTCGATCAACTCCATGCATCAATGATAAATTTAGTTAAATGTTACTCCACATATAAGCCCTAAATATAACACATGCATGTGTCTAGGGACGATCCATATCGGGTTGTAGCACGAGCTAGCGGGTTTGCCATAAGGTGGGCCCTCAGCGGGTCAAGTTGCGCCAGCCTACCATTTTGACCACCTCTACTTTACACTTATAAAATCATCTTATCTACTTGTACATTATTTCTTGATAACAAATGTAAATATGTAAACATCATATCATAAAATGTTACAATTTATACTTTATTTAAGGTCAAAGTTTTAAAAGTTTGACATACAAAAAGGTAAATATGAGGTAAGTAAAATGTGGAGTGAATATTAAAATATTAATATTATATGTGACATCTGAAAAAAATGACTAGAAATGGAGGTGGGTTGTTTTGGGTCGTACCTCGTGCCAAACGGCACATGCAGGAGAAGATGGGCTTTGTACCGTGCCGGTGAAGTGTAAATGGCTACCCAAGCATGGCCGACGACCTATGGCATAACTTGTCGTGTTTGGACGTGCCCAAATAATATTCCACTTAAGCCTTATTTCTTTGTATGTTGAAGGTACTCAAGTGGTTGTGTGATACCTAGGTTAGGCGTGGTCTTCTTTCTCAAATTTCAGTCCACCCAACCCACGACCCAAAGCATGTCATGCCATGTGAGGCCATGTTAATTTTGTGTCGTGCTAAAATAGGCATAAGTCGTGCTGGGATATGTCAAAGAATGGCCCGAGTGCCCATTTCATTCAATCTCTAATAATAATAATAATAATAATTAAGTATTGTATTTGGTACTTTAAATTACTTAAATGATTAAAACACTTTTAATAATTTTGGATCATTTTTTTTTGTTTTCAATTTTAAAATGGAAAAAAAATCGTCTACAATTTTTTTTTATTGTTTCATTTGTTCAAATGCAATGATTTAAGATAAATAACGTAATATACTATTCAACCCCGAAATAAAATTTACAAACATAAAAAACTTTAGGATTCCAACAAAGAAATATAATTTAATAATTGTTTAACACAGTCGGTGTAACATCAAATGTCAAAGCTTTATGATTTATTTGAAATTATAAGTGTTTTTAGTAATGCCACAAATTTTAAAAAGAAGTTCATGGATCGATAAATAATATTCGTATTTTATTTTGATGATTAAATATTTTTATTTTTAACTAACAAATTCAAAGATGGTCTTATCATAAAATTTCGAATTGTTAAAATAAAATTAATAACCCGACTTTCAAAAGTAAAAACAAAAAACATTACTTCTAAAACTTTTGGCTAAAAAGACTAAACGCTTTGGACTTTCTCAAAAATTTTTTGTATATGTAACAAAAAACATTATCAAAACTTATTGGCGGAATGTATAAAATTATTTCTCTCTAAAAACAAAACCCTTTCCCCCTTTATTCCGATTTGTAATTCCTTCCTCCCACCGCTTATATGCCATTAATTTCATTTATTCGGGGATGTCTAAAATTATTTCATAGTATTTGTTCTACCGATTAACCCTTTTTCTACCCATATTTGTATTGATGGATCGAAATATCTTTCGTTCCTCTAACGGTCCCACCATATGTGGGTTGTTTGTTCGGGTTTAAAAAAAAAAAAAAAAGACCTAATTAATGAGGTGGTGTGTCAGTGGATTGGATTGTCTTACGATTTAAAGATAAGGGTTGTTTTGGTAGGCGGTGGCTTAAATGATTAAAACACTTTTATATAACTTTCACATCATAAAAAAATTGTTTTTGTTTTCAATTTTTTGTTTATGGAAAAAAAAAGTTTCCGTAAAATCTTTTTTTTTTCGTCTCTTTTACGAGACTAAGCCTCGACCCGTATAACTGTCCTTCTCTCGGTTTCAACCCCCCGATTATTTTAAGCTTATTGAGGATTTTCAATAAGTCGACGAAGATCGGCATTGTTTAGTGTTTGTTTTTACATATTTTGTCCGATTCATGGCTACAATCAATCACGTCGGAAGAAATGGATAACGACTTTGGAATACTTTTTACACTTATAAGCGTTTTTCGTTCATATGCCACAAAATTTAAAAAGCCCGAGTTCATATGTTGAGGTCACTATTCGTAGGTATTGGTTTCATGTACAATCGAGCATTTTTGTGTTATGTACAAATGCAAAGTTGGTCTTTCAAGGAGCGACTTCAGTAATATTGACTAAAAAAAGACTAAACCGGACTTTCTCAAAGAGCCTTTTTTTGTAAATATCAAGAAAACATTACTTAGAATTTGTGATATAATAATTACACTGACATAGTACAGAGTCTCCAGACACGGCATCTAGGCTGGATTTGCGAGGATTTTATATATACTATTCAAAATTGTCTCCATGGGGCTCGAACTTGTACACTCTCGCTACAATGTTTATAGAGCTACTACACAGTAACACAATGTTTATTTCCAACATCTTACTACATTTTAGTGAGACTTCATATATTCTAGCTCAATGTTAGTGTTATCTAACCAAAAGTCGCTCCTCGAAATAGCGGTTTTGCTTTCTTTTTTCTTACTTCTCAAAGATTTGTAATACTACTAAAGCCACTTCTTAAAATAGCAGACTTTACTCCAAAGCGGTTTTAGAAATCACGGCACACTGTATTGATCCAACTAATAGTATACCTAGAACAAATTTTCGTAAGGAGTGAAGAATAGAAACGAGCGAATTGACTACAAATGAAGCTATGAATAAGTCACTCAAGATAAGCAACCACAAATCCACAATGAACGCATTGTTGGGTTGTCCATAAAAAGGACGACCTCAATATAAAAGATGTGTTTATAGTATCACCCTAAACAACTGAAGCCTACAGTACTGTACAACTCAAGTTACGATGCCTTGAGAGCTGGAAACAAAGCATCTCAGCATTACACAGTATACACACATGCATGAAGAAGAGGTGTGATTCATATTCCTGAATTAGGGTTGTTTCCGGCCAAGATGAGAGAGATTTCCAAGCCTCTGCTGAAAGCTTGATTGAACATGAGCCTGGTCTGGAATGTTGACACGAAAGGAAACCACGAGAACAGAGCAATCGGAATGAATACAAGCATTCCCATCCCAGCATCATAAAGACGGGCTAGTGACCGGATTGACTTCCATAGACCCACCTTCTTCACCAAAGGCCTCCATGCTATTGCTATCTGCAATTTTTCAAGACAGTTATGAATATACCCCAACTCAAGAGGCACAAAATGTTATTTGTAGCAACAAGGCAAAGGAACTTACAGAAAGAATAGCCCAACCAGTGGGAATAAATGCCAAGATGCAAGCAAATATGTCGGACACAGACAAAGACGTTAGTGCAATGGCCACAGCTATGCCAGCCAACGCAATCAAGAAGGTAACGCCTTGCACAAACCGCAACAGCAGTTGAAAGTTGACTGACGCCTTCTGACTGAATGTGAAAACCTACAGCATTGGACTCAACCGTGAATTCAGCTTCTCGATCAAACACAAGTTACAGAGACCAAAAGGAAATATCTCAACCTTGAATAGAAGAATAAGGACCGCAAGAACTGCCCATGAGAACCCATAAACCTGTAAGACAACCAAGAGATGAGCCCATTCCAATATCATAACTATATATCAACAAATGGGTCAAGACAGATATTGCCGTACTTGTCAACATTTGGGTTTTGAACACAATGAAAAAGAATAAGCAAGTGGAATAACAATGAAAGATAGGCAGAAATATTACAGCCAGTGATGTGTTTGTTCCTTGTACATGTAGCTTATAAACAATGCCATACTGGAAAATGAAAAACCTCAGGCTTAAAATAGTCTCTGCAATCCTCCCACTCAGACTCCGGATATGCCCCTGCCAACACCCAGCTTTAGTACCAAGTATACAACTGAATTTATTCACTCAAAAACAAAAAAATCTGAGAATAAAATATGTAGTCACGGATGGGAAAGCTTGAAACAAATTAATCAGATGAAATTTGAAAATCATCTAAAAATCACCAGTTCCTCTTCCCACCAAGCTTCCCAGCTTTCCTCTCCTTTCACTCCAATTCCACCTCTATACAGAAGCCAATTTGTCCAATCCCTAAAGTCCTCCACGGTTCTGTAACAAAAACAAAGCATGTTAATGAGAAATCCTAATGAAAATGACAAGGGAAGCTTCTTTTTCCGCATACAAAAAAAATTAATCTCAAACGAGTGAGATAGGGGCTCCCACTTACTTCTGCCACTCAAAACCAGACGGATTGAACAAATAAGGCGCAAACAGCCAGGAAAGGGACATAAACCAACTGCTTATGGTGAGAAGAATATAGCCTATCGTGCCACCATCATTGTAACCATATGCGAGAAAAATGATCAATAAAAGCACGACCTCAAGCCTACAGCATGAAAAATAATGAGGCTCAGAGAAACTTTTTATGGAGTCAAAATGCATACCACAAGGGAATGGAGGAAGAGAGAAGGAGACATAGCGAGAAGGATATAGATATACCCTTTAACAAAATGACTCCTTGAATAAAGCCGGTAATTTTCACTGAACTTGATATGGCGGACAACAAAACCTCGGCCAGTTGCTTGGTACTGCAACAAAACTAAAATCAAGTACTATCCAGGGAGCTCATGCCAAAAACATAAAAGGCTCATGGAGAAGTTGACAAACCCTTGCACCACCATGTAAAATCGTTCGACCAAAATAATGTGTCTTTGTTCCCAAAGAAAATGTGAAAAAGACAGACGCAAGTTGGAACTGCATAGTAATAAAGCTGACAATGGCCTGCAAAAAAATACAAGCTCGAATAAAGCAAAATAATCATACACAGTTCAATAAAAAAAGCAACTAAAACAGATCAACGAGACAACGACAGTTGACAACAATAGAGAATCATGCAATCACTACCATGTGGCAAGACGACTGTATACCATAAAGCTGCAAACTTAATTAAGACTCGTATAAAGCTTCCATGATTGTCATAATCCATGAAAGAAACATATAAAAGAAAACTTAAAATCTACAGGCTAGGCAAGGTAATATCAATCTAACAATTTCAATTTCAGAACTCAGTTGTGAAGAATATGCTTGCAATGCATAGAACATAGGGTAAATTTTGTTAGTTGCATCTTACAATGCATTTTCATCGTGGAGGCTGTCGAGTTAAGGGCTTTTGATTAGGAGATTTTTTTTTCCATTCCCTACCCATTTTGCATGATATAAATTTCACATCTCCCCTGAACCCTCTTTTCTTCATTCCCCCCAATCCCCCATACCTCCTCCATGGTTTTGACGAATTGCTACAAGGTTTAAACGACAGCCCAAAACACTGAACATCCACCATATCCCCTAACCCACCACTAGCACCGCCTGTTTGACTCATCGTAAGTGTCTGCTTATTTTTAAGTTCAATAAAGAAAAGTAAACAAAATAGAAACATTATGGCTAATATTGCATACCCTAAAAAATCCTTGTTCCAAGATGAAACATAGAATCATAGGGATAGCAGTAAATACTCCAATCTGAATCAGAAACTGAGTATTAAGGGCTGCACCCAGTGCAGTGTTCTGCAATATGTGAGCACGCTGCTGGATCATTTCTCCTACACCAGATAACGCCTGAAACAAAAAAAAGTGCAATTTCAACATAGGTTAATTGGAAAAAATTGGAGGATCAAAGAGAGAGTTACATGGACACAAACTTATGGGAAAACCAGAGAAGGAAAAAGAGTGTAAAGTGTAAACTCAACTACAATTTGTCAAGCACAACATCTCAGGCAGAAGTATAGAACACAAGGAAATCATCAGATAGAAATAGCTAAGGTGAGCATATCTGATTTTTCCATCTTCCAACCAGTGTCAACAAAATGCTACATCAAAGACAATATTTGCTAAGAGAATATTGATCATACCAGATATGTCTTTCCGTAAAGGAAGATATACACAGTCAGCACCGTCAGCTGCAGAGAAAGAAATAAAAGGGGTGAGCTGACTGCTGATAACATAATCACAGAACTATAAGCTATAACACATTAACACCTAATCAATTTTGACCCAAACACTACATAAAGCATGTGAGTGATGAAATGAATTTCTACTAATTTTAGGAGTACTAAATGACCGACTACAAACTGATTGTGTTTAACACAGATGGCAAGTGACACATGTACACAACCTCACACAACCAAAAAGTTGAAACCAAAAACATCAAGAATGTAGACTTTTGAACCAGAAATCAAAAAGTTACAAAAATACATTCAATATATAGCATCATTGGGAGGCGTATTCCTGTTTTTCCAATTTCTAGCAGGAAGTTCCAGAATTATGTTGAAGATTTTATGCTGCTGCAAAAACTCCACAAGTTTTCAATGTGTTCCGCAGATAAGTCAAGACTCAAGAACCAGCATTCAAGAAATAAGGCAGATCAAATATAATGTTGACTCTCATTGATATCATGAAATCAGTTATATACATCTAAGTGCCTCAACAATTTTGGTTGGATGAAAAAAGTCAAGTTGTGTTTCAGGATACAGGAGACACATACTCGGCTCCTGTAGAAAACAGAGTCCATAATCGACCTATGAAAGAGCTTATATACATAGCCAAGAACTGATAATACACTACAGGAATTCCAACAAAACATAGAAGAAAAACAAGGTATTCCAACAGCAAGGCAAAACCTATCAGTCAAAATAACATAAAATGCTGGCAATAGCTCAGGCTTCTTTTTACATAATATCTCTTGAACCTACTAACACCCTCAGCCCTTCAATTTCTGGAGTATAAAACCATCCTTAAGCATTTAAGGGGCGCCCAACGGCTTTACAATGATGCATAAAGGCAATCATATGAAAAAACAATACCATGTTAGGGAGGTTACTAAACGGACAGTATAGAGGTAATTGTTATTACAAAGATAGGTTCATTTGAATATCGAATAGCAATCAAGGAGGGTTTTATATAATAACCATATTTCAAGGGTGCTGTGTAGCTGGAGATCCAATTTAAGAGAGTCAATGGAGATGTGATTGTGAACATATTTTACAAGTAGATAAAGTTGCTAGAAGTTGCAATGGTCATAAAAAACGCCAACTATAATAAACTCTCGTAATAGATAAACATACCATAGTACAAAAATAATATCCAACAGTTGTGAAATAAAATGACATCATTCTGAAGAAATCAAAAAGCTGTCCAAGCCGGTAAATGTCTCTACTAAGAACTTGTTCGCCATTTCCACCTGCAACTTTTCCCTCAAATAGAGCAATCTGGTTGAGCCCCACATCTCGTCCTTTACCAACCTATAATTCAGTGTCAGTAATGATTAACAATTCAAATATTAACTAAGAGAGGTGATAACATTTGGATTCTACCTGAATGTACTCGTGATGTGTGATATTTCCTTGCCTTAAGGTGGAGTTAAATCCTGCACCATAAATCCAAAAAGAAGGGGAAAAAAACTTATTAAATCTTTCTACAACCTAGCTTTAATTAAGATTTCCGAGGCACAGTAAAAATAAAAGAGAGTGGTGCTAAAAACACCCTCATTTGAGAATGATGGTACCTAAACTCATATTAGACATGAAAAGTGAACTAGTTGTAGTCGCCCACTTTTACTTTCCTCGCCACTTGAACACTATTGGAATGAAACAGTTGGGAGTGCTCATCATTCATCAACAGATTCAACACTCTCAGTGAGTATAAACCGCATCGCCCAAACACCGAATGTGTATTTGGAACGTTGGAAGGATTTTGATTTGTCTTAGAGGGAAAATGGATCCCTCCATTAATTATGTGGACAGTCAAAATAAGATTAGAGGATCTGAAGAGCATCCACAATGGAGAGAATGAAGCAGCCTCCTAGGACTCTCTCCTCTAAGAGGACGTATTCTCCATTGTGAGCCCTATGTTAAATGTCCTCTTTGCAAGAGGAAGATAGCCACTTCCTCCACCTTTAAAGGAAACATTGGCCCTAGTGCCCACTAACCAACCACTATTTGCCATGTGGACAATAATTCTTTTTTTTTTTCTTTTATAAAAGTTGGGAGAGTAATTAAAGTAATAGAGGTAGCATAAGAGGATCCTCTCCATTGTGGGTAAAAATAGAAGAGTTACAGAGGGTAGAGCTGGAGGGAAATGAGGTGGATGAAAGTGAAAGTGAGGTGTCAAAAAGAGAGATAAGAGAGAATATAAGAGGCAGATAACATCCTCTCTATTGTGGATGGTCTGACAAGAAGAAATTGTTAATTATATGTCTACGTGAAAATTTCTATCATTCACCAAAAAAAATTGTGAAGAACTGAAATTATACTCAGTTAGAGGAAACCAACCTGCATATATATCTTCACTAATGTTGATAACACGGGAAGCTTTACTGATACCACCACGTGTTATGTGGAATACTCTATCAAAAACATCAGGGTGACCATAGTGCATACGCACCCTGTACATATAGCAACAAGTATGTTCAAGCTTTTACATTAATTCCAAAATAAAAGTGAGAAAATACAGCAAAATTGTTATTTCATAAACTTACTTCAAAGGATTAGCAAGAACCCGCTGTCCAAGAGTTACAAAGCTTGATTCTTGATTTGACATGAAAGAAGCCAATGAAGAAACACTGCACAAATGACCAAATATGATCATGCATACATTAAGCATTCATAAGATAAAAAGCCTATCATATTTACAAAACATTACCTTCCAGTAAATACATGCTCTCTAACACCAAGAATAGTGGGAGGACGAATTCCGTGATTGTCGCTATTGAATTCTTCAAGAAGATTCCTCACCTTCAGTGCTTCTTCAAAATAATTATCCTGAATGAGCAGACAATATAAGAAGCTACTCTGATAGAAAGCCTATTGTAAAAACTGACAATTCCACTTTTCATCCTTGATAAGAGTATTTTGGGAACCATTGTATAATACTATAATGTATATGCAACAGTGTCAGACTTCTATTCGGGAGAATGAAATTGGTCCATGTCAGCATCTACTGGCTTCAGGTCTTCTTTTTTTCACATCACAATTTTCCTGTCCTAGGTGTGAGACTGCATACATCTTTACCTCCCTACACCCTACTTACATTTCAATATTTCATCGTTGAATAGAGGGTAAATACTACCAGTAGAATTTATGCCTAGATTTCAGATATTGACTATCAAGCTACAAACACCTAGTCTGATCAAATACAGCGCATAAAGTCACGAACCCTCAATTTGTGTTACGACTCATAATTAAAGAACTAATATATTTCTATGCTCAACGAAAGTATATTTTTCAAATAAGATAAGTTGTAGTACTCTATATATCATAAGTTAGCACAGGAGAGGATAGCAGCATGTTCCAAAAGATTTGTTAGTGAAGGAAGATAGAAACAGCAAAAGAATATATTTTTTGCAATCATATAATCTGGTAAAACAAAAATCGTAAATACGAAGTAGTTGCTGCCAAATATACACATGTTGAGCATGAACAAGCTAAGTATTAGCTAAGCATTAAGCAACTAATTGGTCAGTTACCTGATTCATATCAATTGTCTGAATGGCATGTCCACGGGTGAATACCATAGCATGGTTTTGGTTCTCGGGCTTTCCTTCACCAAGTTTAGGGTTCCCAGGCAATTTAATAGAATAAATTTCCTGGACAAAATAATTTACTCTCACATTTTATTTCTTGGAAAGTGAAAGACATCAATAAAAAGGACCTTCACCAAGTTTAGGCTTTCCTTCACCAAGTTTAGGGTTTCAAGTCCAAGTCATCGTGCTGATGACCGATATCAAAATGGGGTGGGAAAGGGAGGGAAGGGGAGGGGAGGTGGAATGGATGGTGAGAGTTTTCCCTCCAAATCTTTCCTTTGTTGGAGGGGAAATTATTTGCCTTCTAGGAGGGCAATGGAGGGATCCATTTTCCCTCCTCTCCAAATCCATTCAACCAAAATTAGCTAACCAAACAAGGGAAATTGTCTCCCTCCTAATCCCTCCCTTCCCCTCCCCCTTCCCTCCAATTCCCTATATCCAAACAAAGGGTAAGACCCGCAAGTTGTAACTTCCTAAATCAACAACCAGCAGTATATCAAAATGCTCAGATTAGAGATTCACCTTATCCTGTCTGTTGATGTCACCTTTCACAAGTTTAGAGTAATACTCAGTCTGCACTTTTCCATCCTTCAAAGTTTCTACCATGTCAATAAAAGCTACTCGAAGGCCTTCATTTCTGGAACACAAGCAAGTGATAGCTTACATATGTCACTAGAAGAGTGCAGGGTGGTAGACAATAATTACACAACATTGGACTGATAACATCAACCAAAATGAAATATCTCAAAACACCACCCTATGCCCCAAAGTATTCAACTACCTTTGCATGAGCAAAGCAATATCTGCAGCCTCAGGCTTGCCCTCTTCCTTCTGTTTTCCATATATTTGACATGTAACCACGTACGTAAACTTGAGATCTGCTTGAGCACGAGCATCTGGTGATAGCTCAAATCCTTCAACTTTAACTGCATCTTTGAAGGATGTTGATGCCTCCATATCTGCTTTAAGCAATGTCAGAGAGCACATGCTGCTCGTTTCACAAGAAAATTTCATCACACTTCAAAACGAAAAAGAAAGAAATATTCAGCCACCTCCAGAAGCAAGACTCTCCAAGTAACTCTGAAGCATAAGGGCTTTACGGTAGTACATCATTCCGCGAACTGCAAAATTTAGTGCTTGTAAAATTAAAATAAATGATGAAAATGAGTGGTTTACAAGTGGCAATAAGCCAGACAGAAGTACTGGCCATAGTCAAATCCTCCGAATTCAAATATAGATATCCATACAGGTTTGTACTGTATGACCACATGACATATCAATTAAGTAATTACACGAGGGTTTTGAATTTTAGATACCAAATATCATCTTCATGCGCCATCCCCTAACAAGTAAGAACGGCACCAAAAACCAAGAGGGATAGGAGAGGCAGCAGAAATTCTTTAGGGAATAAGATAATGTGATAACAAAACTACTACACGCTGCTTATTCATTTATCAAGTCCTCATAAAAGATATGCGTGTTTTAATTTCACCTGAAAGTGCTAAAGAGACATATTACAAAAGATGTATGCACTTATTGCTTTGACTCAAAAGTCAAAAAATAATTGAGCAAGATGGGTTAATGAACACAACAAAGAAACCTTCTTTTTGTACAGAGTAATCGTACCAGTTCTAGCTAATGTTTGTCCACGGTAGGATGCCCAAAATCGAAGCTCATCAACGTCAGGACTATCAAAAAGCTCTGCTTCCTGCACATTTTCATCGCGGCCAATTCGAGCAAGAAAATTCTTCCATTCATCTGTACAGTTCATAAGTTCATGTAGCGACTCCAAATAAAAGTATAAGCAACTATGTTAATATTTTAGACAGTACCCAGCTTCTCTTAAATAATCAGGATCAAGATAACATGATGAAGATGTTAATTAAACAGGTTTCACCAGAAAAGAGAAATTACGTAGTAGCAAAGATTGATTGATTCATGAACGTGTGTTCATCTGAGAATAAGAGTGAAGGGATTTTCTGACATTTGGAAGAGGAATTGAGATGAAGAAAATGGACCATTAAGTCTTGCCATAAAAAGAATCAAAAGTCAGATTAAAGGTATCTACCTGGATATATTTTCTGAAGATAAAACAAAATTGAAATTCCGTCTTCATTTTTCTTGCGGAGGTCATTCACACTATACAGGACCGTCTCTGAATAATACGGCGTGAATACACTGCAAGTAGTAATAAAAATCAAGTCATTAGAGTTAAGAAACATTTAGAGGCACTAAAACCCAAAGGCACACTTGTAACCTGAAGGACATCATCTCACGAACAGGTTTTGCTCGAGGCATGTCCATCATTAAGGAATTGGTAAAAAATTGCAGCCTTCTACGAGCCTCAAGATTAGTTGGTACGTTTGCAGCAGAGTCTTTGATCGTCAACAATGAATACAATCTTTTGATTTGAGCTTTCTGCAGATTTAGTGTTGGCCAGAAGTTTTAAACCAAGACTGAATTAACA
Source organism: Silene latifolia (assembly GCF_048544455.1). NCBI lineage: Eukaryota > Viridiplantae > Streptophyta > Magnoliopsida > Caryophyllales > Caryophyllaceae > Silene > Silene latifolia. Next base: position 91,127,401 of record NC_133530.1, on the reverse strand, counting down.
GAGTTAAACTAAACGATGCAAAAGTATAACAAATTAATCTTGGACCTACCAGTTCTGGGTCCTTGGGCCATTTCAACTTTGAAAAAAGACTGCCTTCAGCCCGTGCTTTTGACAGCAAATTCCATGTCTGCATATGATCCCTGTGAATATACAAATTGTATGGCATTTAGTAAGACGGGTTTTCCTCCGTTTATCTCCTTATGTTAACCTCTTATGCTGGAGGCCTGGAGACCTAATCTACCAATGGTGATGGAGGAAGGGTATAACACAGTGGCGGTCTGAGAGAAGCTCAACCTCATATTTACAGCAAGGACATCCAAACGTATCACATCATATAGATCCTGAATAGCTTTAACAGCTCCCTTCTCAAGATCAGCTGTCTCAGGCCCTTTCTGTTGCATTAGACAGAAACCACATTCAAGATAAGTAGAATATTAATAGACCTTTTTGCACACCTTCAACAAACCATTAAAAGTAAGAGCATCTAAGGCCGCATCTATGTCACTCGACTCACTCGTGGTAAGTGAACATCTTAATCACCACTTTACAACCGAGCAAGCTAATCATATACAGTTCCAAGAACTGCACACCTTCAAAGAGCAATAATTCTGCCATAGTAATTTAGGCTCACAACAAAATTTAAAACTAAAAGGCTATTAGTGTCAAATGCTTCCTACAAAAAGAGAACCCACATGGCAGGGCAGCTATCATAAAAACCCAAAATTGTAAGGATTCAAACTACAAAAAGGACAAAACCAGAATTTGATAGCACTATTAACAAAATAGAAAAATTAATAAAACAGCCCCATAATATCAAAAAAATAGGGCTTCCAGCAAAGCAGATTTATAAATTTAAGCATTCACAGGCAGAGAACAATAGCAGGTCAAATATTGAGGATGCCAATCATGCAAATATGCAACTACTTCAAAATTTGTAACGCGATGACGACGCAAAAACTCCAATTAAGCATCCAAAAAATCATAACAGTCTTATGGCTTACGGAGTTACAGCAGATGGTAATGGCCATTATCTAGAAATAGTAAATGGACATACCAGGACTCCCATGAGCGCCGTAACTTTCTGAATCACCAGAGACAACTTATTCAGCTCAAAGTCAACATGAATGGACTTCTTAGCAATAATTGCTTCTATATCTTCATACACCCTCTCTACCCTGCAGCAACTCAGCAGAATCATAGTTTCAGCTTTCGCTGAGTAAGCAATCACGTATGCACGTTACAATGTAAAATTAAGGAAATAGATTTGTCTAGGCGCACAAACCATTTCCTTCCATCCTCCTCCAATATAGCTATGAGAACAAGCTTTATTGAGTAGTAGCACTCTGCAACAGCATATTTCATATATTCATCTCTTGAGATTCTTTCCCAGAGCTCTTCTTGAGAATCTCTACTTTCTGCAGCAATATCTCTGGCCAAAAATATCTACGAAAATATTAATCAAAAGTGAACAGTTAAATCTTACTCCTGGAACTCTGGAAAAGGGGAGGGAGGGAAAGAAATTATTGACAATGCCATTTACTTTGCTAGCAAGGAGAAAGAGCGGCCACTGGACCAAGGGCAAATCTCCTGAGTTATTAGGCATGAGAAGCAACTCCAATTCCCTACAAATTAGAACGTCAACATCTAAATTACAGCAGAAAAAAGGAAAAATGATAAGTAATCTAAATAAGAGATAAATACGATAAGTGGTAAGTTGACAGAGAAAAGTAGGCCAGCTTCAGAAGCTTACAAGTTCGTAATGTAATCTTCTTCTCGCAGATTCCTTATAATTTCATTCCAGTATGGTGAAAATCGAGAAGCATCTTCCTTGCTCGTCTCCATAACCTTACATGTAAGTAAAGTAGTAAACACACATTTTTTTCAGTTTCTTCTTAGTGTGTGTTCATAAAAAAGAACAAATCTTCCAGAACACCAGAATGTTCGGTAATTATGCACTATAGGAGCTAGAATCCTTGTACGAAGCCTATCCAAATGATGCAATAAGAATTCAGATGCATGAGAAGATACCTAGCCAACATAGATTACTGATAACTAAAACGCTAAATTCTAAAAAGGTTTTCATCTACATCAATTAAACCTTATCAGTATTTTTTAGAGGGATAATGAAGCCAGAAAAAACAAGATATAATATTAATTAAGGGACACCAAGGGGGTGATGCACATGTAATTGACAAATTTTGGGTCATGTATATGAAGCTTACTGGTGACTTAAAAGATGAATACAGTATTATAGATAGCTGAAGCAATCTGATTTAAAGAGACAACAATTTTGGGCTGGATACTAAAAAAAAATGACCAAACACGAAGAAATAAACGACCAAACACGGATGTAAACACCATCTGACAAATTAATAACGACATGTTTCAATGTAACTGCGCCATGTGAAACATGTGTCATGCAGAATATATGTATTTACAACTGTGATGGACTTTATCAATACAATGGCACCCTGAAGGCTGAAGCAATGCCTATGAATTAAAATAACAGCTTAAAAACAATGAATGAACACGGCAGTTGTCTATTACACACTGAAAAAAACAAAAGTTTGCCTTAACCAACCTGACTGCCTGCATGCTCTGGAACCCTGCATAGAGAAGAAAGTTTTCAGACACTGGAATGGTATGGAAATAAAAGTATTGGTTTGTCGTAGAGTGCAGATAGAAAATAGAAACAAAAGATGCCCAGAAGAAATGAAAGGAGAAAACCTCTTCAAAGGTGAAGCATATAGATTCTTCATAAACTCTCGAGGAAACTGCTCAAACAGTTGGTGAAGGGTATCCAATGATCGTATCTGAAATGTTGTAGACAAAATGACTCATAAGGTTATTTTATTTTCTAAGCAGAAGACGTAGTACCAAAAAACAGAGAGGGAAGAAAATATTCCTATAATTTCAAGGAATCCCACTTGTGCTAATAAAAACAGTTATAATATGTTTTAGCAATTTTAAGAATAAATAAACTCGAATTTGAGATACAATAAGCATGCCGTAAATAAAGATGTGATAGTAGAAATAACTTACCTCGCCTAGACGATCTCTCGCCCCCAACAAGAATCCCCACACAGCAGATACAATCGTATAAAACACATAGATGTCTAGGAGATAAATCTGCAACCAAGCAACACATCAAAAGCAGTAGATGACTATAAAGCTTGGTCCAGCTAATATAAATGACACAAGCATTAGTCCAGTCATTTTCACCCATATAGCACGTAAGTTTACCCCTGTAGCGCTTGGGATTCTTTCAAAATAGCAATTCAAAATCTTCAAGGAATACCTAACTAATAAATAGCATTTTAAAGAGTAGTGAGCGCTCTTTACAATGAAGCTCCCATTAACATGACGAGAACTTATATTCCTACCCTAGAGTAGAAGAAATCAGCTTCCTATGCATTCCCCTCTAGCTCCAGTGATAGCATTATTTTGAGTACATGTAAGTGTACAACCATGTTGCTTTACACTAGTACTCCCTTCTATTCAAGGGAAATGCCCCCATTTCCATAAATGGTTCATTCACAACAACTGCCCCAGTTACATACATGGCATAAAAAAAAAGTTGGTGAAATGACAAAAATATCGTCGCCCCCCACTCAAACTCCTCCCGAATCACACTAGACATCATGGCACCACCACCAACCTCCGATAATGCAGCCACAACCACCCAAACACAGGACCATAGTCGATAGCCCCAGATTTGGACACGGCCACTATTGTTGATGGCCCAGCTGAATTGTAGATCAAGTGTTGTAGTAATTAGTTGTTTAGTGCTGATGTGGCAAGGTTGTTAGAAGGGTATAACAGAATTAGAAGTTCTGTTATTAGTGACAGGCCTGAGGGCTATAAATACTGTAAAGCATTGCTTTAGAACATTCATTCAGAATCTTAATACAAACACAAAAAAATACATTTCATTCTCTCTCTTATCTCTTTCTCTCTCTACATTCTATTCTCTCTTCAATTGATCATCAAGGTCGAGCTCGGCTCCTTTGCAAGTTAATTGTCGAATTACACTCACATTTTAGTGTACTGTAACATCAGGTGGTTGCAGCAGATCATGGTTGTTTGAGGTGGGACGTGGTGAAAGGATGGATAAGCGTGGAGGCAATGGTGTGAAGGTGAAAGTGAGAGGAAGTGGTTGCGGTGCAAGGGTTGTGGTGAGAGGTTGGTCATGCGCGGGTAGAGGTGAGAGGTTGGTTGTGCACAAGTAGAGGTCGTGCGAGGGGCAGTTAGGTGGGTGGAGGCCAGGGTGCAAGGGTGTTGATGATGGCTGAGCAAGGTTTGTGGACATAAGCTGGTGGCTGTGATGTATTTTGAACCCACTACGAGCGACTGACAAAACGAAACATATAAACTTCAACATAAGTCGTGAACTTACACAAAATACTGGGGCCCATAAACTGAGGACTGTCAGAGCATTGTAGTTATCTGCAAAGACAGGCCAAAAACCCGATTAAGATACTACTTTCATACCATATGAAATTGGGAAGACGCTATCTTTATATCTAGCAAAGAATCCCCAGATTTATCATGCCACCATATCATCTTGTGATCTTGTCATACCCTTGCCGAACAATCTAAACGGAAAAAAGTTAACTAGAAAGCCTCAAAAATCAAGATTCTTCCAAATCATTGAAATGTCAAGGAAACAAAACACCCTATTGATGTAGTGTTGATCACCTTCCCACAAAATGACTTCCTCAACATTGGTTTATATTGTTCAAGAAGCTGTAATTTCAAGAAGCAATTCTTAAAAGTTCAAGTTGTAATTTCAAAAGGAGACCCCGACCAAATATCATGTAAGAACATAACTCACTCACTTTGAGATACAAAGTCATGCCAGGAGTACTTTAGATTGTTCATCTTTACAATTAGTCTCGTTGGAGCAACTAGCGGCTGGATCTGTTTGCATATGAGATTAAAATGAAGAATTATTGGACTATCATTCATCTGCTAATGACATGTAAGCATATACAAAAAAAAACCTTGGCATAACAAAAAACGAAGAATGATTTAGAGTATTTCCACATTCACTTGCCTGGAGATAATATCCAAATGAGAACTTCCCAGCCAGGACAATAAGCCAGAAAATCATATACCTAAACAAATCACATCAGATAAATACTTAAACATCTATCAGATCACAAATCTGAGATACGTATAAGTTAAAATTTATTTACGTTGATTAGTAAACTTTTCAGACAAGCTCTAATCAAAGTTCAATATTTCACACATTAAGACCTTCCATAGGGTAGCTCTAATTCCTCATAGGGTAAAGCATTACCCTCGTATGTAACCATGAGAGTAATAGTAACACCATCCCCCCCCCCCCCCCACCACCACCACCACATCTCTCACTCACACACACACCACAATGCCTCCATCCACCCTTGAGCACCATCACGTCCCTTCTTTTCTCTGTTGTTTCACTGGCCCAGTGACAATACTAATGATTACCACCAATCCAAGTAACCCCTAACATATTTTAGAGTAAACACCGCATGGCCCTATTTTAGTGCAACTTTGCTGGACAGTGACACTCAACCTAACTCTGAAACGCTGAAGCTTCTGTTTTTGTACTTGGTAGCTTCAAGCACAAGACTTTTCAGTCCGTATGCTATTAATGTTCTGTCTAGTGTTCTTCTTTCTCAGTTTGAGTTTCAAAGTTTCCAACTTCATTAAGAAATAAGAATCGCATTTTTAAAATTCCGATTATATGATTCTGTTTAAAGTTTCACTTCCTGTCAGGGGCGTTTCTAGCGTGGGTGCATCTACACCTCCTTTCCCCAAAAATTATTACAGTTTTGTTTAGTAAAGGAGCAATTTAATCATTTCTAAATTAAATAAAAAAAAACACTAAATATAGTTCAAGTCATGGGTTCAAAATCCACATGTGTCGTTATTTCACCATACATTTTGTCCAACTAAATAAAAAAAAAAAAATCATATAACTCAATATTTTCATTGTTAGAAAATTTTACGCACCCCCGCCCATCAAATTCTAGAAACGCCTCTGCTTCCTATGCAAGATAACTGCAAGCCTGTAAGGCGTATCAGTTATATACAACAACAACAACATCAGAGCCTTAATCCCAAAATGATTTGGGGTCGGCTGACATGAATCATCTTTTCGAACCGTCAATGGGTGAACGCACGCCTCAAAATGCGAATAAAAAAAAAAAAAAAAAAAGGGAAGATGAAAAACAAAAAGGAAGAACGAAAATGTAATGGAAAGTCAAGGTGAACTTAGGGGTTTTAAAATCGAATTCCGTCTTTCTTTTATAAAAACTTAAAATTTAAATCGAGAGAAAAGATTAAAACGATTTTTAAAACCAAAATAGAGTTAAGGATCCGGAATGAAGCTAATTAAAATCTATAAGAAAGTGGTTTTGAAAAAGTGTAATAAAGGAGAGAAAAATAAATTAATTAATTTCTTTAAATTAAATAAAAAAACACTAAATTCAACCATCAAATACTAAAAATCCACATGTATCCTTTCCCTCCATTGTGCCCTCTAATCCGTCACCATACTCTCCTCAAGCCCCGAACTCCCATATCTTTTTGAATAATAGATCCTAGATATCTTCCTCCTGCGCCTCTAGGGACTTTTTTTCTCACATCCTCCGTAGTCTCCTAAGTCCTCCCTCCTCAGAGAGTCCATAGGTCCCTTCTCACATGGCCAAAATCTTAGAATCGGTTTTCCATTCATCTTATCCTCTATTGGCGCCACTCTTAAAGTTTTCCCTAATCACCTCATTCCTTAACCGATCTTTCCTTGTATGTCCGCATCATCCACCTCAACATTCTCCCCAAAATCTTTTGAATGTTTGTTTAGTGAAGGAGCACATTAATCATGTGGGTCTAGTGGTTGTTGAGACTATTTCGTAGTTAAAGTCATGCGTTAAAATTTTCCCTTTAATCTTTTCACCATATCTTTTATCGCTAAATAAAAAAAAATCATATAACATTCTTCCATTTCAACCATCCCGTTAGAAAATTTTACGCACCCCCGCCATCATCTCCGTCTAACTCCCCATCTTTTTGAATAATAGATCCTAGATAGCCTGAAAGGCGTATCAGTTATATCCGTAAGAAAATCTCTTCTTCTCACCACAAATAGGTGGCCATCTAGAAGGTAATGTTCAGAGGCAAAGAGGCAAATAAATAACTTAAACACTCCCAGCTTACAGAACCAAGGAAATTATGCAGGTAAAGGTGTCAGACACACAGGCTAAAGCAGTCACAGCTAGTAGAATCAACAAAATAGTGCGCAGATGTGAGCCTGACTAATTAGCAAAAACCAAAATCAGTGAAGTATATGCATGTACAGAAAGCGGAATTGGAATTCAGAACATCCGAAAAAGATTAAAGGTCTTACCTCATAAAATCAAATGTGCTTTCGTACATTCCTCGACCAACATAATAGCGCTCCTACAAAAACAAGAAGCAATAAAAAATAGTCAAGTAAGAGATAACAAAGGAAAAGGTTCCTCTCAGCATCAATAAAAAATCTACTGTTAGTGTTTCTGCAAGATAAAGTTTTACAAATTAGAGGTAAAGTGACAAAAATTACCTGACGCATCCACTTGACTAAGCGGATAACTGACCAACGGTCACATAGGTCAGTAAGACTATGACAAGCCGGTATTCGCATGAGAAAACTAATGAAGAACTGGAAACCAGCATATATGCCAATTACAATCACATAAATTTTGTAAATAGTCGTTTCCCCTTGAACAGATTTCCTGTGATAAGCAGAAGGGTCACATTCATGAACTAGTGAACACATGCATCAGTAATATCAGAAAGGGAGCCAGCAAAGACCCCAAAGGATAGACGAAAAAATTGGGGAAAAAGTGCAGATAGACAAGAACTTACACATAAAGGAAAGTTATGACGGCTGAGGCACCTGTATACCAAATAAAGCGAACAAATATTCGAGAAACAGCCATTTGACGTGAGGTGGAATATGCTCCATACATCATGAATATATCCAAAACACCTATTGGAAAATGACATAAACAGTTATGCAATCTGAAGCATCAGCAAGACAGAACAAAACTGGCAATTCCAGCAAGGGTAAAATGAAGCAGTATAATAACATTAAAACTTGGACCAGGCAAAGGTCTCACTTTCAATAAACTTCATGACGACAAATGTTGGCCCAAGACTAAGGACTTGTTTTATGGTCATGGGATTTAATTGGCCATCATTGAAAGCAATAATCGTCAGAGCCTGCACAAAAGAGCAAAATTATCCAAAACATAGGAGAAGGTAAAGCAAGAATCCACCCAAACTGGATTTTGAAATAAAGTATATTGTCTGGCTATACATACACACTCACACAAAAGAAAAAGAGCAGAATCGTGACTTGCAAAATAACTGCGATGAATCAATGAAAGATCATGCAAAGGCCACATAAACAACTTCCCGCATTTAAGCTGAGAGAATAAAGATTATTATCTAGTTCAAAGGATGGATAAAAAATCATGCACCAAGCTTTTCGATGCTGACCTTAAAATCAGCCACAAAACAACCACCAGTAGACAAAGCAAGCTTGGAAACTCAATAGGTCAGGAAAAAGAAATTACATTAACAACGCAACAGTACCTGAAACATCATGAAAAGAAATATCCAGAGGCGATGAAAGCTATGGTATAAGTGTAAGAATGTGCGATGCTCGACAAAAGAAGTTTTTCCCCGTCGCTTTCCTCCACTAGACTTCAGCGTATTCTACGAGAAAAAGCAGACAGGACAAGATGAAATCAATAAATTATTTCAATATCATAACAGGGTAATAAAATATTTATTGAGAATAAAAAAGATATAAATATAAATATATAAATGCTCAAGAAAAGACTGTCATTCAAATGGATGATTTATTCAATAGCAATTTACAAAGAAATGGAAAAATACCAGACATATTTAAAAGTCAGTTAAAACTAGAGAGGCATGTCTTACTTTAGACCTAGAGTTTGGCTTCGTAAAAAATGCTGAAGTTAAACGCCAAGGCCAGCTAAGCTCAAAGCAATGCAGTGACCTGGAGTATATAGACAAATAATTGCATGAGTGGTTAAGAAACCTAAACGCCTCCACCTTTTGCATATTATGAAATCACTATTCATACAACCTTACCAAAAATATTCATTAAAATCGTCATAATTTCTCCATGCTGAATGGGGAGCTCGTCCATTATCATTGTTAGCAGCCTCCTGCCAGCTCAGGCACAACAGACAACATGATGTAAACATGAATGCTAATATAGAAGCAAAAACGTGATGGCCTAATATAATCTTTTTCTTTCAACAACTCAAGATCCATTCCTTGCACAACAAATTGCGAAATTGAGGGGGGATAGGCCAATGTGGTAATGGGACTCTGGGAACGAGAAGCTAAATACAGATGGGAATCTGATTTTAGATGTTAAGCTAAATATGGCTGGGAATTTATATTTTAGATGTTAAAGTAAATTAATTGGTTTAGTGAGATAGACCAGGTTATGTTGTCAAATTGACGGCAATTTCGTAATAATAATTTTGCAGTGAAAATAGTTTATTCTAAATTTGCCAAAAATGAAATGGATAGATTGGATTGGATTGTCCAGTGGACAGTAATTCCCTCTCTACCAACATAAAGTCCTACCTATATACAGTCTTAACAAGTTTTGCCAAAGAATTTATCAGATAAGGGAAAATCAATAATCTCATTCTTTACATGTACTGAATCTTGCTAATGTTTCAGTCTGAAAACTATTAAATACGCAACAGAGTCGTAAACAAGCACCTACCGCTGCAACAACATCATACAACGGAGTGATAACTCTGGACAGGAATGAAACACCGCCTTCAGTATTGCAACTATCAGCTTGCTTGAGAACTTGCTGCCTCAGTATCTCATCCATTTCTCTTGCCATCTGAAGACATCATAGCAAAGCAAAATAGGAAAGTTTTAGTAGAATCCTTGTGTGAACAGACTGAGGTGTTCCACAAAATGCAAATGTGACACAATAATGCAATGCCACAGGGAGCAGCACATTCCCAGTAAAATCACACTGTAATCAACAGATTAGTAAAAAAGAAACATTAGATTTGAATGTTAATCAAAGTGGGTTAAGACATATCAGACTGGCACACAGGTGGTCACGGCTTCAAATCTAGTAATAACAATATAATTATGGCATATTTCCAGTACGCTGACTTACATGATGAAATATATAGCATAAGCACTCTGGAAGAAATCTGATGTTTGCAGCTTCCCCCCATATAAGGTAATATAATGACAAAAACAGCAGCTTCTTTTCCTTGCCAACAGACTCTAAACTGTACAAAGAATGTACCATGAGAAAACATAATAAATCCCCCATGAAGAAAAGTAGACAACATATTACATGAATAATCACTTCAAACATCAAGGTCAACCATTAAGAGTCACGGGATTCACAGCATTACCTTGTCAAGGAAAGAGAAATTTGTGACAGATCTCATAAGAGACTACCAGCAGATACGATAAAAGGATTGTATCACACAACTAAACTGGTTCACTTAGGTTCAGTGAAGCACCAAGTTTTATTCTAAAACCCCAACCTCCTTTTGACTTTGTACACGGCAAACGTTCCCCTTTAGTATATACTCTCTTCACCCGCCAAATTAAGGAGCGAAAAAAGAAAGAGAACAACTTTGTAACAGCTCAACTTGAAGGAAGAAGAATAAAAAGTTCCGCTCAGTCTGCAGTATTAGTATGCATATTCCAGTGAATTAAGTCATGGGTGAATCGCAATCAGGTATACATGCCGTGGATTAGTATGCACTGAAGGAGGGGGTGAGTTTAGTTGCCAGGTCAAAAATACAGATGTTTCACAGCAGATAAAAATAATATAGGATAAAGTCTTCAACACATACTTGCTCCATACAGGTTGCAGAACCAAGTAGTTACACCATTTAATATAATTCTCCAGGCACTTCAGGAACACCCTCTGTACAGCAGCCTCGTCCAATTTCTGATGTAAAAGAAGGGCTTATAAGGATAACTCCAAATATACAAGAATCATGATATTCACAGCTAACAGAAGAATTTAATCCGTAATACTCCTCAAAGTGTTTAAAAAATACAACAATAAACTCCACCATGAGTAAGAAGTTAACCACCATCAATCCATCCTTAACCCAATGTCTCCAAAGAGGCTCCCACTTCAAGCGGGGTATGGGGATCAGACATGTAGTCATTCCCCTGAAATAAGAAACAGGTTGATAAACGGGACTCTACTAGTTTATAAAACCTTTTTGAACGTTGTCCTTTAGCAACAAACATGACAGAACTTTGACTCCATGGTAATGGACGGAAGCAGTAAACTATAAAAATATATGAACATGCACGGATGCACCATGGTGACCCAAGAGAGATGCGTGGATTAACAATAAAGCTCGGGTTCCAAATGACTTGGGGATGGGTCTCATGAATATATGAATATATGGCTTAAGGGAGATACATAATACAAAGTTTTTGTTTTCGCGGGAAAGGGATTATGTAATATGGGGAAAAAATAATTTAAAAATCAAATGAATGCAAAAAGTAGTTGCCCTGTATATTTTAAAAACCTCTACATGAAGTAATCAATAATTGATCCACTGAAAGCCTATAGGAAAGACAACATCAACGGTCAACCTAGCTTGCAACAGTAAAGAGAGAGAACCTACTGGCTCAAGTTCTTCAGGAATTCGAAGTCGAGATTGCTCATTCGCAAGGAGATGAATTATATGCTCTCGCTGATTAGAGACGTTGTCTTTCTGCAATTGTTAGCAAGGTCAAACATAAGTACATATCAAACTACAGTGATGACCAGTATTCCAAATTTCCAACAAGATTACAGGACAGAGATATACAAATAAGTCAGAGTAACAGCCATGCTCAATAAAGTCAAACTGCGTTTTCCATGAAGGTGGACAGAGACATGGTACTGGAAAGTGGAGACAAAAACCAGTCTTTTAAACAGAACAAGTTCAATATCCAGGTAAAACATGATGCAGTGATCAACTTTGGCATTAGGATGTGTTAAACGAAAACTGCAGTGAGAATGGGTTAAAATCGTGTGTAACGTCAAAGATCCTGCACCATGAACACCACACAGTGTGTTCCTAATATTATATCTAGGGACATGTGCAGACTCATCGATGATTTGATTTAAGAAGATGGTAATCCTAGCCTCCTTTTGAAACCCAGTGACAGACAGCACAGCAAGGACTTAATTTTTTTCATATTCTAAATTAAGAGACTAAACAGAATTAGAAGTTTAGAACGCATCCAAATAGTAACTAGTGGAAAAAAAACTGATTATGCATAGAGAAAACAAAACATAATGATAAACAATAATCAAAGAATATATACCTGAAACCCAAAAACATACTGCAGAAAATCAAGCACGTCAGGACTCCTGAGTGAGGAAACAATATCGGCTGGCAAATTCGGTAGACCTCTGATATCCTTCAGAGCAGAAACGGCTGCTCTCACCTGACAAAACATTTAGTGGGAATCAGAAGAACCAGCAGCAACGCTAGGGCTATCTTGTTACATAATTTAATTGTATCAACGTCTGTCTTTAAACAAATGACATTATCTGCACCAACGAACCTCAGCCAAGGCAACTATTCTGTTTGTTGTGCTTGTAGTATCGAGGGGAATAATATTGTATGCAATCAGATCCTCTGTCATAGCCGCATCGGACGCCATAACACGTTTAAGCTGAAGGTATAAGCAAAAGAACGAACTTAAATGACTACAATCACAAATGAATTTTCCAAATTCTTATGTTTTAAAAAACATTACAAGGACACAATTATCCTAATTCCTTACAGAATTACACAACGTATCATAGCTCAAAAGTGAAAGACTCTATGAACTATAGCTGTTATCCTTTTTGACACATTCGATTGTGAACAAAACATACCATTTCCAGTTTTGTGAATGTTTTAGTTCCTCCAATATGTTCACCCACATGTGAAGGTCTTACATTGAAAAATGAGATGAAAATTGATTCTTTAAAGAGGGCAGATAGATGAACTTTACATGGCATTTCTCCAATGGCATTATCCTGGGTTATTGGTTTAAAATGTGGTCATTTCCACGGGACTTATTCGTGAGGGTGAGTTAAAATACCTCCTATGACATTCACCCACATGAGAGGTCCCACATTGAAAGACAAGGAGAGAGTTGATCGCTTCCTCAATAAGGTGTTATTCATCCCACTACCGATTGCCAAATTAGTATTCTGAAGGGACTTCCCTAGGGATTATGAAGTGGACTCTTCCTCCTAGTGGGTGTGACCTCTTTCTCCTAGTGGGTGTGACTGGTCAAGCCGCTGATGCACTTTTTGGAGCATAACACAGGGCGGTTCATCTAACTCAAAAGAGTTTTTAGTCTTCTTTAGATATCCCCCCCCCCCCCTTCTCTTCTCTCTCTCAAACCGAACATGAAGGTCTCACTGATCGGACTCTCTACAGAAGAATCACCAGTAAATCACTTCAATTTCAAAATGAACTAAATTGTTGTAATTGATCTATACGGATATGTTTGGATAAAATACGTGTTGGTGATTTAAGAGTAATTACCGGTTCATTTGGCGTAATTAAGGTCGGTTCATTGATGGGTAATTTCTAAATAATATAATGCGAGTTCATTTCTGAAGAGTTGCAACCCTTCAGAAATACATCTCTCTGTTTTCCCAAATCCTTTCTATATAAATAGATAAAGGATGAGAAGAAAAGGTTACAGAAAAATAGAATCTTCTACTGCATCAAAAGAACGATATAACATTCTACAGAAAATATTTCTATATTACGTCTCTGATTTTTGTGCCAAACATCAGAGGGCACCGTCTTATCTCAATAGAAAATTCGGTTTTACCCAGGCACTAATAAGGGTCGAATTATTCTATTAGGAAAGCGGAGTCGATTCGGTGCGGTGTTATTGTCAATTCTTGTTCGTGCATATACAATATCTAACAGTACGAACAAACCCATTGTACACTAGATAGAGTCGCGATTTGAGACTAAAATACAGAAATATGTGCTTGTTAATTTGAAACAGAATGTAGACAACATATAAAGCAATTGTAATTACTAAATCGAAGGAAAACAAATTTACCTCTTCTGGTATCAACCTTTCAGCTTCTTCAGGAGAGACCTCCTCAGACATCTGTTCAAGCACGTCTCCTAACACCTTGAGAGTTGCAAAAATCTTTTTCCTTTTCTTGGTTTTCCTCTCCAGTCTGATGTCAGAAGAGACTAAGTAACTTGTTTGACACAGTTGTACAATATCAAAAAAAAATGTAAAAAAGCTCAGGTCTAATCCTAACAGGTTAACATCAAAGTTTTTCACATTCCACAATAGGTGCCAGCATTAACAAATTACAGAGACAGATAACAGAAAGATTCTGGCATTGCTCAATCACCTACGCATGATCAAAGAGCATTCACAAAGGAGGTCATTCACAGCATGCCAAAAAGTAGCATATGATATATAGATAGAGCGGTCATCTGCCAACATATTAAATGTAGCAAACAAGCGAATGGACATGCATCAAAAGAACAAAAAGACAAAGAAAAATGCAAGTCCCGCATTAAAAGCAACTGCAATACTTGTATCAAGACTACGGAAGGTGATTTAAGGTGTAAGAAAGTAGGATCATACTCTCCAAGGTTGCCACTAACAACGGCAGACTCTCTGAGCTTCATTTCGTCGTCCATGAGCTGATCCACATTATGCATCTGTCTATATTTCCTATAAAATTCTCGCAAACGAGCAATATCTTGACTTCTGTCTATACTGCCAGCTTCCCTTTTGGCTAATTTTTGCTGGATGGGAGTAAAGCAAGTTATCATTAAAAACATCATTTTTGGTTTATGGCAACACAATCCGTAACCAATGAATATAGAGTAGAAGGTTTGAATTGGAAAAAAGGTTGAACCTTGATGACGGACATCAAACCAGTCTTGAACTGCAAAACACCACGGCCTTCGCTATTAGGGTCAAGATTCTGAGCCATGGCATAGGCGTGCTCACAAACTAGAAACAATCATTAAATTAAATTAAAACACAGAAGAATAAGAATCAAAGTGAAAGGAAGGAAATAATTAAGGAATTGGGAATTCACGTACGTATTCGGGCGACGTTAGGATCTTGGTCTTGAATTTCATCAGCAGTACGGAGAATATCATCAATAATACGAGAATTAGCTAAAGAAGACGGAACATTTCCGGCGATACCGGCGGTATGTCTGCCGAAAGCGTCGAGACCACTCCGCCTGGCACTCCGTAACGCAGCCCTAACTAACCTCTCCCATAGTTCCTCCGCTCTAGACATGTTGGTGCGGAGAAGCCAGAATTGAGTGGTAGGGATTAAATTAGGGATGAAGATGATATACAGTAAACAGTGTGAGTGAGTTCCCTTTTGAATGAAGAGATAAAAAGCGTGAGACTGTAGTGTGGAGTACTGTATCACTGTATGACAGTATATGTATGTTACGTTTTTGAGTTTGATGAAGCAGACAAGCGGCAGAGAATGTCTTTTCTATTGTTTAATCGTATGTCCTCCTTTTCAATTTTGTCAACTTGTTCACAAATTCTCATTATAGACGGACACTATCCGTCTATATTTATAGACGGATGCCACTTCCCCTCACAAAATACCCACTTGCCATAAAGTGGAAAGTGGGGGTGCCCCACCTTGTCCCCCCCTATCTATTTTATTAGAGGTCTTTAGCCGTCTGTTTGCCTCACCCGTCTATACCAAGACCTATTGCAACTTGTTTCGGCTTTACTACTTACTATTCCAGTTAGCTCCGTCACCAACTTCGCCAACTGCTATATGTTTGTGCTCCGTACAATAATCTTGTCATATCGTTTAGCATCTTACCTTATCTTATATTTCGTATTAGGTTTGTTCTCATAAGTATATGGATTTCGTGGATCATACGGAACATCGAATATATTTGAGATAGTTAATGAAAAACGTAAAAAAACAATTTTAGAATGAAACCTTCTTAGTACTTTTACTAAAACAAGAGATCTCGTATTTTACAACTTGTCAAAAATGTCATGTTTACGAGAACGTATCAGTATAATTACTAGTGATTGTTAATTAGTTGTCACCACAATCTCATAAATACGCTTAACTCATTTGAATTCTTTCCTTTTTATGGTGTTTACGTTAACATGATGGCAAGTCATTATACTCGCCACGATTGTATATAATGAGCAAGATTACGCCCAAAAAAAAAAAACTACCAATATTATCAACCAGATGGAAAAATTATTTGACATGGTTACAATTTATAGCAATTTAAATCATTATAAATATATGAAAATGACGGAAAAAAAAATAAGATATTGGGAAAACAAATTGTTCGGTTGTGTTGCTACGTTATGTTTTTTTTTTTTTTTTTTTTGCTAAATCCATAATTGGCGAATTGAAAATTTTAATTGTGCACAAATTATTTCCTTACCAATTGCATGTAGAAAGTTCTGTATCCATTAACTTTGTCATCTAGTTGTTTGTGTATATTATTCGAGAATAGCTTTTACAATAAACATGAATCAATATTATATAATTCTAATAATTTTTCACACATGACGACTTAATTCCATGTTGTTAAGGAAATGTATTTGCTTTTATCTTTTCCTTGTTTTGTGCAGAGGAAGAACCTTCGCTTAAATTAGGCCTGACTCTTATTTCGGTCCTGTTAGCACATGTAACCGATGGCCCGGGCATAACTGTAATTCCAGTGCCACACTGTACAATGTGTAGATCTTTGATTTTGAATTTGCCTTCTCTTCTTCTCTTCTTTTCAACACAGGATTCATACTTGTAGTGTTTCTGGGCGTGTGCTGCAAAGATTTGTGCATTGTGAAAAACGACCCCACACTTAGAGCAAGTATATGGGCCATATTTTACGTAAGGATGACTTTTACGTCTCACTTGATAAGATTATCGAGGGGAGAGAATAACATAAGAGAATTGTAATTGTTATTGATAATATGTTGTGATTCTAATGAATGTATTTATAGAATCAGCAACTCGAACCCTAATACACTAAACCCTAATGACAGACGGCCTTAATGGGCCTAATATCCTAATACCCTCCCGCAATCGTAAAGGCAGTACATAGTACGAACTTTACGATTGGAGAATTACAAGAAAATCATAATCTATAAAAAAAAAGTCTTCATCACTTCATCTCGATCTGTCTTCAAGAAACTTCTCATCTTCACAAGGTGGTAAGGGATGCGTATAGGACTCGCCAGACAATTTTCAATGCGTATAGGACTCGCCAGACAATTTTCATTGCGTAACTCGCCAGTTTTTTCAGTGCGTAACTCGCCAGTTTTTTTCAATGCGTATTGGTCTCGCCAGACAATTTTCTTGCGTAACTCGCCAGTTTTTTTTTATTTTGAACCACCTAGATCAAAATCGAAAATTTTCTTTTAGAGCAATTCTCGATAAAAGGAGAAAACACATCATTAGAAGACTTTTATTTATTTTTTAATAAAAGGAAATCCCAGCCATACAGGCATGGGTCAAACCACATCACAACCATAAGATAATTGTATTGCCGCACACGATGTTCACGGACAATAGAAAGACAATCAAATAAATCATCTCAATGCACCAATGATTATGCTTTGCCTAATTAATAGGCTAATCGGCAAACAAGGGAGTAATTAAACAAATTAATAGTTTTTTTAAAAAAACAAATTATGAATTATTATAAAGATCCCACCGGTGGGCATGGTAGGTCAAATGCCCACCGGTAGGGCAGCGGAATTTGTAGAGACCTCAAGAACGAGGCTCTGATACCATGATAAGATTATCGAGGGGAGAGAATAACATAAGAGAATTGTAATTGTTATTGATAATATGTTGTGATTCTAATGAATGTATTTATAGAATCAGCAACTCGAACCCTAATACACTAAACCCTAATGACAGACGGCCTTAATGGGCCTAATATCCTAATATAGGATATTATCACTTTCGAATGTTGATGTTCTCGGTCGTGGAGAAGACCTGTAAACTTTGGTCCAAACGTATCATCTTCTTGTATGTCTTTTTGAGTATCGACCATGTTGTTATCCTGATAAACCATTTTAGGTTGTGTTTGAATGCAAGATTAAGGAAATAAGTACAATCAGTATACAGTTGTTTATCAATTGATGAAAACAAAAAAATAGTAATAAACATGGTGATAGGTTAAAGGTGCAGTTACTTACATGTCCGACTTCACAAATTTGCAAACTTTGTTTTGGAAAATGTTCATCTACATCAAAATCGTCTTTTTCTCCATGAAATTTTGGAATTTGTTCATTTGACAAATCCATGTTTAAACTTGGGTCTATTGAACAATCGTTGTGATCTCCACACAAAAAAAATCCAAATTGTGGTTTGGGCATATTGGAATCAACACTTTCTCGAGAAATAAAGTGAGCTTGATATTGGATATTTTTGTTATCGAGAGTTGTTTGATCTTGAACATACGATGAATTGGTCATCTTTTGTTTCAAGCATGGAATACTATCATGAATATCTTTGTTGTGATTTGCAACATAAGAGGATTTATGGATTTCATTTCTTACTAATGCTCCAGAAAGAGAGTATTCTGAATTAAATGTGTTAAAGTCTATATTTCGCACAATATTGTTTTTCTGAGATTCATGATGTGAACTTGACGAATTTTGGTTTAAGTTTCTAGTTAAAAAACCGTTGACATGATCTTGGACAAGATCGCTTCCATACAAGGAAGTAGCCATAGTATTTTCCGAAATTCGAGAGGATATACTATTGTTAAGTAGATCAATGTTGCTAGATGAGTTGTTTCTCTTAACGGTATTTGGAGATTGCATAAAAACGCGAAAATCATGGGGTTCTGATCTTCTTAAGTTTAGCTTATTACCATATTCGCGGAACCGACCTTGACCTGACATAAAAGAAGCCAAGGCTGGACTAGGAAACCTCTTAATTACTCGAGTATATGTAGAGTCAAGACAAGGGGAAGGGCGAACATATGGAGTAGTTTGGACAATTACCTTATGTTTGCTGGAAGATTCCGACATGGCTACCCAAACGACTAGTAGCTTAAAACTAGTGAATTTTTATTTTATTCTTAGTTTATGAGTGAAATTAGCGATTGTAATAAATGAAATGACTACGTTAGGCTTTATATACGGAGGTTTTAATACACACTTATGGAAAAAGATCACTTGTAGTTCTCTACCAACTTTGTTAACAATCTTATACGTTATTAATTAGAAGGAAATCTACCCCTTTGCGATCCATGGTGGATGACATTTATTGTAAAACGTGCATTATGATATCTTTCATTAACTTTATTGTAAAATTGCTTGTTGTCTTTATGTTAGAGCATGTTTGGTCCAACTTTATTAAAAATGAGTTTTTGTTTTCAAAGCTTAATTTTTTAAAAGTGTTTTTCAAAACTAGAAACATCAAATTACTACTTTTATTTTTAAGGACAAAAAGATGGGTTCTCAACTTTTAGAATACTACTCTTAACTTTTAGAAAAATAGCATGTTTGGCCAATTTATATTTTTTAGCCAAAAAACACTTTGAAAAGTTAGGTCAAATACACACTTAATACCTTCGTAAAATTAGTCAACCATTTATTTGTCTATCCATTTTCGTAAATAAAAGGTTGTCTTACACTAGGTTATTGTAAAACGACCATACAAAGAGATTTTTTATCTTTTAGATAGGCATGTTGTACGCACAGTTACAATGTTTTGGTTTTAGGCCCTATTTGGTAATCAGCAGATTGATATTAGTAGAAGCAGATTGGTCAAGCAGATTATAAATGACATATTGGATTGACATGTTTGACTAGTATATTTCAATTAGCAGATTTAATAGAAGTGTTTGGTAATTAGCAGATTTTAGTTAATAGAATGTTATATCTATGTGTAGATTGTTGACGGATTTATATTTCACAATCTACTAATGTAAATATGTTGGGTAGAGCAGCATATTGGAAAACAGTAGATTGAGCTCAAATGTACTCTTTCAATATGCCATTTACCAAACACTCAAAATAGTAGATTAATTTGTGAGTCAAACATGCTAAAAGCCTTGAATATGCTGAAAATTTTTCAATCCGCCGTTTACGAAACACCCCCTTAGTTGATTTAACGAAGTAAATAATTTGTCAAGATCGAGTTACTTGACAAAGATCGATTTAGGATTTAATGCATTTTTTGATTGGTTACCTTTTATATGATCAACTTGTACGAGATTGGATTTCTCAAACTACCGTAATAACTAATAAGTTCAGTTTAATCGTTGTGAAAATTTTAATTATTACGGAATGGTTGTAAACTTGTTGTTTATTATTCATGAGTTTATTACTTATTTGTTGAAAAATGGTCATAAATCTCAGAGTATTTTTTTCCTAAAAAAATACCCTATTTTCCATTGATTTCTTCCACCTTAAAAATGACACATTTTGTAAGAAAAATAATACGTTATAGAAAAGTAGAGATAAGATAAATTAGGTGAGTCATATGCATGTGAAAGAATGAAATACCAAAGAAGTAAGTGATATATATTAAAAAAAATATAGCAAAAGGAAAAGTGGAAAAAATAAACGAAAAGGATAGAGTACAAACAATGATTTTTTTTTTTTACATTTTTAATACGTTTAAGAATAAAACTATTATGATATTTACAAGTATATTGAAATTATCTTATTTATAAAAACTTGTATACAAGTTTTAACTAATTAATACATGAAATTTCGAAAGATAAATTAATACATAAACAAATAGTATAAAATCAATAAAATAGACATACAAAAATATTTGATTTCTCAATCGGTAACTGAACCAATTACAAGGTAGGAGGGAGTGAGCTCCAAACTCCTAACTCCTTAGTTTATTTACTAGTCTAGATCCCGCGCAAATGCGCGGTAAATATAAGCCTTTTAATTTTTAGTGTATTAGTTATAGATTTTAGATTTATATCTCATAATTTTTATAAAAAATAACTAATATTAAAATTAATCAAAAGAATTGAATAATTTCATGAATTGTGTTTTTTATTAAAATATTTTAACTACATCAAATTATTTTTAAAAAAATATTTTTTCGTCACGAAGTTAATAATAGGAGATACAGTTTTTATGTATAGATTATTTTAAATACAAAATTAGTTTAATAAATGAAAATCTAATTTGTTTCCATACATAAGTTTGAGCACTTTGGAGGGAAAACCTTAGAGAAATTGTATTATCTTAGTATATAGGAGAATTTATATACTTTTTAAATTTGCACCTCATTAATATTTATCAGTTCACTCAATTGTATTTTGACATAAAACAAAAAAAAAATTGAAATGGAAAACTAATAAAAAAAATTATTGAAGTTGTGAATTTTTTTTAGTGAATGTTTTCTGTCACGAAACTAATAGTAAACATGTGTCAAGTTATTCTCTACAGTAATAATTATTGCATTACTGAAAAATTTAGCAACTTGTACTATATAGTTTAATCTCAATTTTATTTTATTTTAATGAAAAAATCATAATTATGAATTTATTTAAAAAATTAGAGTTTATTTATAAGAATATATTCATTGAAAAGATAATAATGTAATGAAAGAAAATTTTATTTATTACCTTATTTAACTAGATACTTTTTGAAGGAAAAACTAAGAGAATTTTTATTCTCTTAGTAGTAGGGGGATGATTCCATACCGTTGCATGCATTTATGCAAACCAACTTTAGACTATGCATGAAAAATTATAGCGAGAGAAAATAATTCAAATGCTTCACCCTAATAATGGCCTCCCACCGGAGACCAACCCCCAATCTGGAATCGACCTTATTAATTGTGGATTTGATTCCTCATTTTCTTCGATCCCTAAAAATGCAAAGCGTAAAACTATGCATATAAGCGGATTCCTTAGATCATTTGAATGCTCCAAATTCAAAAGATACTACTACGAATAATAGTGTTGAAAGTAGAACACATTTTGCATAGACAAAATGCTTGGTTTTGGCTCTGATTCTAATTCAATGGAAGAGTTGTTATTGGATGATTTCGAAATCGACTCTGAGAACGGAAATGACCCAAACATCGAAGATGATGACAAGACTTGCCCAAGAATAAGTCTTACGAAAAAAGAGAAGGCAATAATTCGTAATCCCCGGCGTCGACTCCTCATAATAAAAATATTCGACAAAAATATCGGCTATCTATCGTTAATGAGAAAATTACAAGCGAAATGGTCAAGTGATTCGTATTACGTTGCTAGATTTTATTTGATGCAAGACTATGAATTCGTCCTCACTCAACGTCCATGGATTACTGCTTGGGTTCGTATTCCTAATTTATTGCTAAAGTACTTTATGAGGCATTCCTACAGAAGATTGGATAAAAAAAATAAACAAGGTTATTCGAATTGACAGTAATATGGCCTCGGCCAAGAGAGGCCAATACACTTGTTTGGGTGTTGAAGCCGACATTTTAAAACCGTTATTATCAAAGTTCCTTATGTATGGCAAGGTCTATTGCATTTGGTAAAAGGGCCTGGAAATAAAATGCATTAAATGCGGTAAGTTTGTCCATGCATCGAACATTCGGACGCTTGTCCAAAAGATGACTCGAAAAGCCCGAGTACAGAGATGGTAACTCAAAGTGTCTTGTGGGCTAATGATGATTCACAAGCAACTGAAATTTTAATGGCTGATGGTCTTTAACTCAAAAGAAGGAGGATTTCGGTGAGTGAATGATGACGAAAAAGAAAAAAAAAACATCACGAAAAAATCCACCTATTAATTATGGCAAGCAAGGATCCACATCCGCTCCACCAAATGCTGAAAATATGATTCAAATTCGGGAATAAATAAAATCAAAACAAGCAAGGATCAAGGTTTGATATTCTAACCAATCAACGAGATTTTTCCGAAAATCCGCAAATATTTAATACTCCAGCTATTATTTCTCCAAATCGTACCTTGAATATTCCAAAAAATACTCTCCAATTATCCAAAATCACAAACCGCTCCCTAAATCATTCTAACAAATCTTCCTTAAAAAATCAAAATATTCCTTTCAATAATAAAAATATTCCTAAGTAACAATTCCTTTTGTAGTATGGACTACTCCAACACAAGCTACCTTTGTTCGAAACGACGCCACCGACAATAGACCCTCATCCTCATTACTCCTATCTCGACCACCCCTACCACAACCCCACCGCCTTTCTCAGAATCCACAATCCGTCATGATTCCGCCAACCCGGAGCCTGGCGATATCACCATGGATGGAGATGCACGCTCTCTTTATGGGGGTGCTGATACCGGAATGTCCGATCATGGACATCGGTTCAAGCTAGTGAAGAATAGCCTGTCAAATCTATTGATTGAGTTGTTGATGCCATGGACTATTAATCAAGTTCTCACGCTTGTAAGTCGAGCCTCTGTATCCTCTCTTAACTATTTACCTTATCATATGTCTTCTCGGATCCCGAACTTGTCTCCTAACTTGCCCCATATCACTCATATGGTATTAAACGTTGAAGGAACCGACAACAGGAATATAATTAATGCCATAAAAGAGGTAGTTAGAACTTATAGACCTAATGTTCTCACCCTTAGACCCGTATACTTTTAAAAAAATAATTTAAATGTTAGCCTAACAAACACAGCAACACACATGGTTATATTTTTCGGATTAGAATCCTCTCTATTTCCTTCTCTCAGCCCCATTTAATAATAATTTCTCCTCCAATTTTCATTTTTTCATCTTATTTATTAAAGGAACAACCACAGAGCTGAGATGTCGCTCTGTGGTTGAAAGTCAACTTTTCAAAGATCAATTTTTTTTGCTCAATTTATGGAACCCACGTTCTATCATGGATTTAATTTGCTGCACATAAAACAAATTGCCTAGCTCATTATAAAACACAAATTTGCGTACCAAAATAAATAAGTTATAAAACACATATTTAGAAATTGAATTAATATACAAATTGATTGAAGAATCGGAAATAATAAAATTTACAAATTTAATATAATTGATTGAAGAATCATAAATAATAAAATTTATATAATTGATTGAATAATCATATAACAACCGACATTTGAATTTGAAACCTATATTATTTTCAAACTTAATTTTCTTAAAAAAGAAAAAGAAAAGAAAAAAAAATAGGCAGACTTAAATCTTCATGTAGTGAGTAAATGTACAAACTTCAAGCTTTCAACAGTGAAAGTAAACGATTTTCCACACGAAATCGCTTCAAAACAAAGTTTTATGGTGATAAATGGAATTAGGGTTAAATTGGAATGAAAAAGAAAGGGATAAATAAAAGATGCGACGGCTGAAGTTAAGGGAGGTGGAAGGAGGAGGAGAATATGAATGGATAAATTCAGGGAGATTGAGGAAGATATACATGGAGGTGGATGAGGCGAAGGTTGGTATATAACTAGTTTAGATCCCGTGCATTATATGCACGGTATTTAAAGTTTTAATATTTTTATAAAATTATTTATATAATATTGATACCTTATAATTGTTTACATTTGTCATCATTATATTTTACTTGGATAAATAAAAGTTAAAACTGAAAATTAGTTAAGAGAATTGAGTCATGAGTTAAAATATATTCTAATATAGCACAAAACTAATGAGTTTCTATTATATATTTTTTTTCAATATTCTTTGTCATGAAAGTAATAACAATGATCGTTTTATACAAAATATGGGTCAACTCGACATCTAATAATGGGAATAATAAAAGATTTAGCAATTTATACTTTTATATCAAATTTTTTAATTTTAGTTAAAATAATATAGTTTAGAGTTTAATGAAAATAATATAATTTGATGAAAAGACTAATTTTAATGAAAATATAATAGATTAATTAAATTGACATTGTTAGTTTTCTTATTTAGTGAATGAAATATAATTATATCATTAATTTCCTTTTTTTAAGAAATATTCTTTTTGGCGGGAAAATGATAGAGTTCGCCTATTCATTTAGTAAATAGGGGATTAGGGTTAAAGTGAACATGGAATATACGAGATTATGAGGTCAATAGTTTGGGCTGAGGTCTTAAGTTGGCCGAGTGTGTCGTAGTTCATTTAATATATAATGTACCTTTGTTTTAATCTGTCCTTCCAATGTACAACTTTTTATCAATTTGGTATATTGTATCTTTGTTTTAGAGGTGTTTAAATACGGGCTTGGATCGGATATAGGCGGATTCATGTTTGATTTTTGGCCCACGGACAAGCGAGTTAATGGGTTTGGAACGGGTTAATGGGCTGGGCCTTTATATTTTTCTTAAAATGCCTTGCCGTACCCGCTTATTTAGCGGGCGGGATGAGTCGGGTTTAATGGACGAAACGACCCATGAATAGCTCTACTTTGTCTTAACATTAAAACGGATAAGTAACATCCAATTGAGCATGTAAAACAACTTTTTTACTTTTCTTGATGCATTTTCCTTTTGACTTATCTTATTATTTAATCCGTCTTAACTCTTAAGCCCAAGACAGATACTCTTAAACAAGAATTTGTGAGCTATGATTGTGCAGATACAATAATCCATCGCAACATTTATCTTCTACAACAACACAAGATTAACTATATAACAATCATGTCCCATTAGACCTGTTAAAAGGGTAGGGTTAAAATACGGTTAAATAAAATACGAATTGGGTTATACGGTCACAGGTCATATTAAGTTATAATATTTTATTAAAAACAAACTATGTTTGGCGTCTTTTACTTATACCATTTTCTTAGGCGAAAAACTAAGAATGTATATATTTTTTTTTAAAATGAATCATATTCAATATTAATATCGTATTTATATTTATTTACTTAGCCTATTTCTATTTATGCGTTTATGAAAAAAAAAAATTTATGGACCAATAGCAACATTTTGGGCATGGTTTTTTTTGTTAATCATAGCAACATTTATGGACGTTTAAACACGTCACTCAAACTAATTTCCATCACATTCACTTGTGATTGCATATCGTCTTTAATGGCCTATTACATTGCAAATACAAATGAAAGTTCGAGATAGTAATTTGTCAATTATTTTTACTTTTTGTTCAAATAGTTGTAGACACCTCGTTTCTGCACCCCTCGCAAACCACCCAGTGATGATTGGGCCGCATGTTTGATTCGCGGAACGATTAGTGACAGTTCGTAAGTTTATCGTCAAGTGATTGCTCAAATATAAATGTCAACCTCTTAGTTGTCATCTACGTGCCGATACGGTCGTTTTGGCAGTAATTAGAGTACATTCGGAGTCCGGGTCAAAAACCGTCTCCATTTTCTGATAGCTGTTAAATCCCGAGTCGGAATGTTCTGGAATGTTCCGGATATTTCTATTCCATATTTTATAAATTTTATCTTTTGGCAAATAATATCCCGTAATATTCAAAAGATAATCGAATAAATCCGTCCTACCATAACTTAAACGCGGAGATTCTTTCTTAAGCAGGAGGAAACCTCCTGGGAACAGACGCAAAGTCTTTGCGCGCTCTTCCAAGAGACGCAGGGGCTGCTGCGCCTCTTCCCAGGCCCTTCTTTGCATGATTTACGTATCTTTTTTATATCTTTCCGAGATTCACTTCCAAAGAGTCTCCGAAACCCTATTCCTTCACGTGATTAGTATAAATAGGAGCCTTCGTTCCTCATATTTCTCACGCGAGTGTCCGCCCTTCTCTTCTCCCTTTGCATTCTAGACTTTGTTCTTACTAATTGGCGCCTACGTGCTTGGACTTCCGACCACGTAAGCTCGGATCCTTCCGGGTACCAGCCTCTCCGTTGCATGACCGACCAATTTGACCAACTACACTTAATCAACTTTAATTAATCAATCGTTTTCCTCTTACGAGGGCACTCTTTCCTTGCATTCGCGTCGAGCATTCACTAATCGATCTTCTTAGTTCTTCTCGTTCCGTCAACATGTAAGTCTGAGGGTGTATAATTCCTTTTGTTCATTGCATTTAATTACTGTATAACAATTGTAAGGTTTATGTCGAAAGCACCTCATTAAAACCGATTTCTAAAAACCGTCTTTAAAACCTCGTTTTGCGGATTTCCGATGAAGATGACGATCGAGAAAAGACGCAGCAAGATCGCTGCGCCTCTTCAAAGGAGCGCAGCACCTGCCGCGCCTCTTTGTGAGGCTGCCGCAGCTTCCTTCTTTTCTTCTTCCTCCGTCCTCTGCAATTCGTATCAAATTTATTTGTTTTGTTTGTTAAATCTGTTAATTCTCCGTCATAAAATCATAATAATTAGCATGTATATTGTATCATATATTTCATCATTCATTCACATGTTTAATTCATCTAATCGGACTTAAATCCCAAGTAATTCATATTTGCGGGTTTTCGTCACTAATATTCAATTCGAGTTCTAGGGATTCAATTCGTTCATGTTGAGTTTCTGGGATTCATTGTTGATATATTTTTCATCATGTTCATTGTTACTCCGCCATCAATTCATCATGTTTAGTTAATTATTCGCTTGTTTGGTTCGTTCATTAACATCGACCCTTCACATGTTTAATCTGTCTTTGTCTCCGTCTCATCCATGTTTTGCCGTTTTATGACTCAAATCACATGTTAAATAATCTGTAAATCACTTTCATCCGACTAAATAATATCGATCAGTCCATTAAATTCACCAATTAACGTTAACAATTGCGCTTTTGGCTTCACAAAGAGTTCGTCCTTGGAGCAATGACGCAGTTTTTGTCGCGCCTCTTCCAAAGGGCGCGATGTCTCTTCTTTGTTCCAGGACGACTTCTGTCCCTGAACTCCTTTTCTGCCTTGACCTAGATTAATTAGTTTACGTATCAATTAACTAATATCCGTATTATCACGCTAATTCCTGTTCGTTAATTTGTTATTTTATTCTTTTATTCTTTTTTATCAAATCATCCGTTTTAGCGGTACTTTCGACATAAATCGCCTAATCCGTTGTAATTAATGTAATTCTTTTTATTGTAGTTATATTAATTTATTGTATTCCTTTCATTTATCATTTGTATGCTTCCACATGTAAATCAACCTTAAATCCAACTTCGACCCCAATTGTTTGCCTAATTAATTGTTCACCGACTTAGCTAATTCTCACATGCTAGGATTAATCTATTGGATGTTGCATTGCATGCATATAGCCGACGATATATCAAGTACGAATAACTTCCCTAATCATTAGTAGAGGCCGCTATCGAGGCGGGCGGGATTAGGTGTTCGATCAAAAGAGCTTCCTAATACGTACCCTCACCCCTTACTCCAGATCTCCGTGAGCACCCGTGTTCATTGGCATCCACGAGAGTCATTCTAGACATAGAATGCTAAGGGTAACGATTGCTTAGTGTTCATGTCACTACTTTGTGTCTTGACATGACACGAGGTATTCGAACGGTTCCAATTTCCCATAAAAATTGGTGGCGACTCCATACAAAATGCAAACGCTTGTTTTCGAGCCCCCTTCACTCCCAAGCGCCCCCGTGGGCGGCCCGCTGTCCACAGTTTGGCGACTCCGCTGGGGAGAATACACTTACGTGTAGCCAAGGGTGAAACTTGAACAAGGTTAGGGAATAGTTTGTACAAGACAATTGTCGGTTTTCATAACTCGGTCTTCCTAGATCGTTTATTCGGCCTTCCTAGGCCCAACCCAACCCATTCGACCAATCGTCCCGTCTAAACGGTCCTAATTCTTATTTGGGCCTAATGATGGATAGCGATTGACGTCATCCATACCATGATGCTTACTCCTGTTTGTATCAAGGACTTTCACTACTTGAGGAAATGGACAAGGAATCGGCCTTACTCTTGTTTGGCACGAGCCTCTCCACAGACTTCGGGTTTGATGGTTCGGTATGGCAACCCACCCTTTAAACCAAAACCCTTTTAAATGCACTCAGCATCCCGTTATAATGCCTGTATAAATGTTTGTACCTTACATGATCACCATTTCTAAACAAAACCTTTTTTTTTTGTAAAATCAAAAACCTTTTTTGTAAACCTTTTTTCGAAAAATGCCTAAGTCGAAACTCTGTCCAATTGTCGAGTCAAAATTCGGGCCTAAAACCCATTTCGAAATCCAAATACATAAAAAAACCCAAAAAAAAAAACGAAAAAAAAAAAAAAAAGTCCGAAAAAAAAAAAAAAAAAAAACGTTTTATTCAAAATATTTTCCAACATGTAAATGTAAATATGTAAATTCAATTGGGCTAAGTTAGAGTCAAAGTTCAAACCGACTATGTCCTAGTCGGAACTCCGTCGAGTCATGAACCCGTCTTCCTTTACATTTTGGGTCTTTTCAACATTCAAGTCAAGTCCTAAGGCGTCACGCCGTCATTTTGGACCCCCTACCCCAATTCAGTGAGGATCTAAACACTCGAGTCACACGTCCCGAGGCTCAACACACGAGTCTCAATGGGCCTCATATTTGAGTCTAAACTACAACAGTCTTTTTAACACCAATAAGCAAGCCTCGAGTCCAGAATCAACACGTGTCATCAATCCCGTCAATAAGGTCAAATGTATAAATGTCACTCCGTCAAAGTCAACACTCGAGTCTAAATTAAAGTCAAAGCACCGTGGATTCAAACACGAGATGTTGCTCACGACATTTCACGAGTTCACGAGTCAAGATGTGTCATCTTGTCCCTTCCTTTGTTTGTTGCCTTAGTATGCGTGATCCCACGTCGAATCGAGTTGTAATGTGCGTCATTTACGTCGAGTAGGAATCCGAAAGTTACAATCAATCGGCAAGGTCACGAAGAAGTTCAAGCCACAATCACCGTGTCTCTCCAAGATGTTTATGCCATGGTCCTACGAGTGCAAGATACAGTGGAAAATTTGAGCATTCGCGTCTTCACCCTCGAGAATGGAATGGTGGAAAAGAACACACCACCTAGAGAAACCTCTAGTCTAGGTCATCCAAAGCTTACCTCTTGTAATAACCATCGTCCTAGAAAGCCAAAAATAGCTGAAAGAAAACCTGGGAGGCATCAAAGGGTGCTTACCGATTTAGGCATGTCTTATGCCGATGCTTTGAAGAGACTTTCTGCCCAAGGTAAGCTACATCCTATAAACCTCCTGGGAACAGACGCAGCAGGTGCTGCGCCTCTTCCAAGAGACGCAGTGGCTGCTGCGCCTCTTCCCAGGCCCTTCTTTGCATGATTTACGTATCTTTTTTATATCTTTCCGAGATTCACTTCCAAAGAGTCTCCGAAACCCTATTCCTTCACGTGATTAGTATAAATAGGAGCCTTCGTTCCTCATATTTCTCACGCGAGTGTCCGCCCTTCTCTTCTCCCTTTGCATTCTAGACTTTGTTCTTACTAATTGGCGCCTACGTGCTTGGACTTCCGACCACGTAAGCTCGGATCCTTCCGGGTACCAGCCTCTCCGTTGCATGACCGACCAATTTGACCAACTACACTTAATCAACTTTAATTAATCAATCGTTTTCCTCTTACGAGGGCACTCTTTCCTTGCATTCGCGTCGAGCATTCACTAATCGATCTTCTTAGTTCTTCTCGTTCCGTCAACATGTAAGTCTGAGGGTGTATAATTCCTTTTGTTTATTGCATTTAATTATTGTATAACAATTGTAAGGTTTATGTCGAAAGCACCTCATTAAAACCGATTTCTAAAACCGTCTTTAAAACTGTTTTGCGGATTTCCGATGAAGATGACAATCGAGAAAAGACGCAAAGAATCGCTTCGCCTCTTCAAAGGAGCGCAGCACTGCCGCGCCTCTTTGTGAGGCCGCCAGCTTCTGCTTCTTTTCTTCTTCCTCCGTCCTCTCGCAATTCGTATCAAATTTATTTGTTTTGTTTGTTAAATCATTAATTATCCGTCATAAAATCATAATAATTAGCATGTATATTGTATCATATATTTCATCATTCATTCACATGTTTAATTCATCTAATCGGACTTAAATCCCAAGTAATTCATATTTGCGGGTTTTCGTCACTAATATTCAATTCGAGTTCTAGGGATTCAATTCGTTCATGTTGAGTTTAAAGGATTCATTGTTGATATATTTTCCATCATGTTCATTGTTACTCCGCCATCAATTCATCATGTTTAGTTAATTATTCGCTTGTTTGGTTCGTTCATTAACATCGACCCTTCACATGTTTAATCTGTCTTTGTCTCCGTCTCATCCATGTTTTGCCGTTTTATGACTCAAATCACATGTTAAATAATCTGTAAATCACTTTCATCCGACTAAATAATATCGATCAGTCCATTAAATTCACCAATTAACGTTAACAATTGCAGTTTTGGCTTCACAGCCAGAGTTCGTCCTTGGAACAGACGCAGCGTTTGCTGCGCCTCTTCCAAAGGGCGCAGTGTCTGCTGCGCCTGTTCCAGGACGACTTCTGTCCCTGAACTCCTTTTCTGCCTTGACCTAGATTAATTAGTTTACGTATCAATTAACTAATATCCGTATTATCACGCTAATTCCTGTTCGTTAATTTGTTATTTTATTCTTTTATTCTTTTTTATCAAATCATCCGTTTTAGCGGTACTTTCGACATAAATCGCCTAATCCGTTGTAATTAATGTAATTCTTTTTATTGTAGTTATATTAATTTATTGTATTCCTTTCATTTATCATTTGTATGCTTCCACATGTAAATCAACCTTAAATCCAACTTCGACCCCAATTGTTTGCCTAATTAATTGTTCACCGACTTAGCTAATTCTCACATGCTAGGATTAATCTATTGGATGTTGCATTGCATGCATATAGCCGACGATATATCAAGTACGAATAACTTCCCTAATCATTAGTAGAGGCCGCTATCGAGGCGGGCGGGATTAGGTGTTCGATCAAAAGAGCTTCCTAATACGTACCCTCACCCCTTACTCCAGATCTCCGTGAGCACCCGTGTTCATTGGCATCCACGAGAGTCATTCTAGACATAGAATGCTAAGGGTAACGATTGCTTAGTGTTCATGTCACTACTTTGTGTCTTGACATGACACGAGGTATTCGAACGGTTCCAATTTCCCATAAAAATTGGTGGCGACTCCATACAAAATGCAAACGCTTGTTTTCGAGCCCCCTTCACTCCCAAGCGCCCCGTGGGCGGCCCGCTCCATCCACGTTTGGCGACTCACTGGGAAACAATACACTTACGTGTAGCAAGGGTGAAACTTGAACAAGGTTAGGGAATAAGTTTGTACAAGACAATTGTCGGTTTTCATAACTCGGTCTTCCTAGACCGTTTAATTCGGCCTTCCTAGGCCCAACCCAACCCATTCGACCAATCGTCCCGTCTAAACGGTCCTAATTCTTATTTGGGCCTAAGGATGGATAGCGATTGACGTCATCCATACCATGGTGCTTACTCTTGTTTGTATCAAGGGCCTTCACTACTTGAGGAAATGGACTAGGAATCGGCCTTACTCTTGTTTGGCACGAGCCTCTCCACAGACTTCGGGTTTGATGGTTCGGTATGGCAACCCACCCTTTAAACCAAAACCCTTTAAAATGCACTCAGCATCCCGTTATAATGCTTGTATATATGTTTGTACCTTACGTGATCACCATTTCTAAACCATGACGATTTTTTCAAAAATCAAAATCCTTTTTAAAATTTCGAAATAGGCTTTCAATTAGCACAAAATCCGGTCAAAACTCTGTCCGTTTGTCGTGTCAAACTTCGGGCCTAAAACCCATTTCAAAACCAAATACAAAAAAAACGTCAAAAAAAAAGAGTCCGGAAAAAAAAAAAAAAAAAAAAAAAAACAAAACGTTTTTTTAAAAAAAAAAAAAAAAAAAAAACGAAAAAAAAAAATCAAGAAAAAAAAACAAAAACGTTTTATTCAAAATATTTTCAAACCATGTAAATGTAAATATGTAAATTCAATTGGGCTAAGTTAGAGTCAAAGTTCAAACCGACTATGTCCTAGTCGAAACTCCGTCGAGTCATGAACCCGTCTTTTCTTTATATTTTGGGTCCTTTCAAAATCAAGTCAAATCCTAAGGCGTCACGCCGTCATTGTGGACCCCCCTACCCCAATTCAGTTAGGATCTAAAACACTCGAGTCACGCGTTCCGAGGCTCAACACACGAGTCTCAATGGGCCTCATATTTGAGTCTAAACTACAACAGTCTTCTTAACACCTATAAGCAAACCTCGAGTCCAAGAATTAACATGTGTCATCAATCCCGTCAATAAGGTCAATCATATAAATGTCACTCCGTCAAAGTTAACACTCGAGTCTAAAATTAAAGTCAAGCACCTTGAATTCAAACACGAGAAGTCGCTCACGACATTTCATGAATTCACAAGTCAACTCTAGATTTGCCATCTTGTCCCTTCCTTTGTTTGTTGCCTTAGTATGCGTGATCCCATGTCAAATCGAGTTGTAATGCGCGTCATTTCTATCGAGTAGGAATCCAGCAAGTTCTACCAGTCAACAAAGTCACGAGGCAGATCAAGCCACAATCACCATGCCTCTCCAAGATGTTTATGCCATGGTCCTAGGAGTTCAAGCTACAGTGGAAAATTTGAGCATTCGCGTCCTCACCCTTGAAAATGGAATGGTGGAAAAGAACATGCCAACTAGGGAAACCTCTAGTCTAGGTCATCCAAAGCTTACCTCTTGCAATAACCATCGTCCTAGAAAGCCGAAAACAGTTGAAAGGAAACCTGGGAGGCATCAAAGGGTGCTTACCGATTTAGGCATGTCTTATGCCGATGCTTTGAAGAGACTTTCTGCCCAAGGCAAGCTACATCCAATAGGGCCGGCTCCGGATCCACCATTAGAGAAACAGAACCTCGGAAGGGCAACAAATACCGCTTATATCACCAAGGTAGAGGCCATGATATTGAAGAGTGTTTTCTCTTGAAACACACCATCCAAGATATGATCGAAGAGGGCAAGCTTCCTAAGCCACCTTCTGTCGCGCAATCTAAGAAAATCGACCCTCTTGGGTCTAATATCATTAAACATGACGAAGAATCATCTCTAGACTGTTCTCATCTCCTCGATCCTTATGACAACGGAGATGTCAACATGCTTGAAGACGACGATATCCAAAATGGAATGCTCATGCTTTCCATTGCCTTCAACAATAGATTTGCCAAAATGGAGGGGACTATTGATAGCCTAAACTCTCGACTTTCCAACATGGAGAACCAGTTTTTGAAATGGGTAAGAAGCTTGATGCCAAAATGAAAAGTGTCCAGACAAACCCTCAACTCCGACAAAATCCTAAAGCAACAAACGAGACACTTATCTCTAGTTCTTCCAATCCAAGCATCAAAATCAACAAAGTCAACCTCATGGAGCCTTTGTCAAAGAACTCTCCCAGGTCATTCACAAGTCTAGGCATACCGTACGCCCTAGCCTTACACAAATTATCCTCTCTAGGTCTTCTTCAACCAATAGGGCCCACCCCAGATCCGGAAAGGAAGTCTAAGTTTTGGGATGGCAATTCGTATTGTCAATACCATAGAGGAAGGGGGCATGACACCGAGAATTGCTACAAACTAAAGAATATTATCCAAGATAATATCGAGAATGGCAAGTACCATGTATCGACCTTTGCTCAAGATGACATTAAGTGTGATAGGGCTAAACTCATGGAAGTTCCACCCAGAAGACCAGGACGGGCTCCTAGAGCATTCGCTAACCTTGGCATCACCTATGCGGCGGCGCTACAAATGTTAGTATCACAGGGCAAAATACACCTAATCGGTCCAACTCCAGACCCTGAAAACATACTACCTAGATGGAATAGTAATGCATATTGCCAATATCATCGTGGTAGGGGACATGATACAGAAGCATGCTTTTGTTTGAAGCATATGATCCAAGATATGATCGAAAGTGGGAGGTTGTCCCTCTCAACCTTTGGCCCACAAGGCAGCCTCGGCAATCCTCATGGATATACCACTTATCAAGAAACTCTTCTTGACTGTTATCCTTCTAATATTCCCAATGATGAGGATGAGGTGCTCAAATGGGTGAATGCTCAAAGTCAGATGCCAAAGCCAGTTGCGGGAAGAGAAAATGTTCAAGCATGGGCCGATGATTACGAGTCTAGATCTGGAATCGCGTCAAAGTCCGGGTCCGAGTCCGAGTCTTAGGCTTTCTATCCCATATTTTTTCTAATATCTTTCTTTGTGTCCATCTGGGGGCTGTCCCATGAGTCACGTGTCTTCTCATATCTATGTTAAATACATTTATATTCATTTCAATAAAAGTACAATTTTCAATCTACATATTCTATCATATCTCTTCCTTTACCTTTTCCTGTGACAACAAGAATTGGTTTGAGACATTTTAAAATGAACAACAACAATGCATGACAGTCGATGTGAGTGCACTTATATGATGTTCCATTCCAAGTTGTAGAGGATCCGAAACTCCGTGTTCTTTTCTTACCTATTCCATGTCTGGCAATAGAAACCACAATATAACCCTAGTCTAGGACGAGCCTATCTCAAGAGATTCTAGGACAAATCCAGACCATCTCCCTTGTTAACAATCCATGACGGAAGGCAAGCCCATTCCCCACAATAAATAACCCGTATTACTAAAAGACCAACCCGTTTCACATCAAAAGGTGCTAGTCTGACCCAAATCCATGGTAGCAATCAAATCCAAGATGATACGAGCCATGATAAAAGACAAAGGCTCAATCAAGAGAAATATCCAAGATCAATATTCGAAGCCGTAGTTATGCCTATAGCCCAAGACAAAAAGAGTCAAAAGAAGAAGGCTCAATCAAGCAAGCCAATGTCAATATCCAAAGTTAAAGTCATCCTCAAAAACCGAATCAAGAATCTGAGCAAAGGCCGAGATATATTCCAGACCGAGAATCCGAGTCTGAATCAAGAACGAGTCTGAAATCAAATGCTATATAGAATACTCCTGAAGTCTAGGTAGAATCAAGACATCAATCAAGATGGTCATCTAGCACCCTTATTTAGCCGTTTACACATCACACCCTAAGTCCTTCTCGAGACCGTTATAAGGAGATAGTTAGGAATTTTGAGAATCTTCTCAAGCTCGTCAAACATACCCATCCTTTAGGGCCAAGACATGGAAACTTGAACCCACGTCATTCCAACCTACCTTTATGCGCTCAGGCTACATCAAGCCAAGAGACTCCGTTTCCAAGCCACATTACAAGCCATAATCCCATCAAGCCTTAACTCCACAAAATCAAGCTCCAGAGATTTGTTTCATCAAAGCCTCTTATTACCGAGCTCCACATTCCAAACATCCGATCCAGTTTCACCTTGACCCATACACGGAGTCTTCAAATACTTTGCTAGCTAGAATGGGACATACCCATATTCATCCTTAGGGTCCACCTTTAGGTGTGCTCACATAACAAGGAATTTTTTACAAAATTAATTATACCTCTTTGGTCTATGATCAGAGGGAGTTATCTCAAATCGATTCTTTGAGTCACCAAAGGAATATTACCCTTGTGACCCCTGCACTTTAAGGCCCTGACAACATAAGCTTAGGCACACACCTGAACTACGAGCATTGGTTTGATTTCACCTTTTCAGGTGGATACGTAGGCAGTCTTTTCTTACACAAGAAGGATACAACCACAACACCCAAATAAAATTAACCAAACCTCAGAACTACGATCTGGTTTGATTTCACTTCACGTGAATACGTAGGCAGTACTCAAGGACACAACCATCCCAACTTTCAACCTCAACTATCAACCACCTCAATTATCAACTTTCAACATCAATTATCAACCATCCCAATTTTCAACCTTCCAACCTCAATTAACATCTCTTCCACAACCAACACCTCTTTACTGGGGGCTCCTTTTTGTCGCCCAGTCTCCTTTTTTTACCAAAAGTCTAGAGTTACCTTCTCATCCTGGGGGCTTCTCTTCCGAGATGCCACCCTTCTTTTATTCTCCTCTCTCATTAAAGTCAAGCTAGTGCTCGGTCCGGACAATGACAAAGGTCTTAGATCGATTCTCCAAATCATTGTGCCTTAAGAGGGGTCTCTTTTACAGCAAACCGTGGTGAAAGAAGTCCTGGTAGACAGATGATCCATGGCTCATGCCTTACCTTTATATGCCTTCATCATTCTTGCAATTATTATACCTTTGGAACTGATACGCATTGTCACCCACACTTGGCTAGGGGTTGCGCATACTTAAGCAAAGTCTGTCAGAGTCATCCCTGTGTCGCGTCAGTCAAACCTAAGTCTATATTTCACGTCCATATAAGGTCGGTGTCATGACAAGTCCTATGTCTAAAGCCCATTTGAATATG
This sequence comes from Silene latifolia, assembly GCF_048544455.1. Lineage (NCBI taxonomy): Eukaryota > Viridiplantae > Streptophyta > Magnoliopsida > Caryophyllales > Caryophyllaceae > Silene > Silene latifolia. The sequence goes on along the minus strand of NC_133530.1, from coordinate 91,090,051 downwards.
CATAACGCATTACAAACGAAAAATTTCTTTGAACAAGTTTTAAACGACTTTTAAAAAGAAACAACTTTTGCAAAACCTATGTGTTTCCTTATTCCAGGTCCATGTGATAATTGCTTACGTGCATATATTAGATTGCATTCTTGTGTGGCTACTAACCATGCAGGTAAGTATTAGAAGCAATACTTTATCAAGACCTCGCTTGTCACAACGAGCGAGTATTTCCCGACAGGTGTTTCGACACGCCTTCATTATATTTCCTCAAGCGAGAGTAAGCGGATAGACAATCTCTCTCAAGACATGGAAATAAATTCCCGATTATGTTCCCCAACGAGAGTTCACGACCGACAGTCATTTCCTCTCGAGACATGGAGATCAACATCAACCCCGAGACTTATCGAAGTTTGTTTGAAGACTACCCAAGCAGTTTTCTCCTCAGCAGTTCCCGCCTGTGTCCTTCTACTTACAATATTTCTCGAAGACTACCCAAGCAGTTTTCTCCCCAGCAGTTCCCGCCTGTGTCCTGCTACTTACAATATTTCTCGAAGACTACCCAAGCAGTTTTATCCTCAGCAGTTCCCGCCTGTGTCCTGCTACTTACAATATTTCTCGAAGACTACCCAAGCAGTTTTCTCTCAGCAGTTCCCGCCTATGTCCTGCTACTCGCAATTTTTCTTGTTCCCAAACCAGAGCCTCCTACCTTAGGTTCGTAAACCCAAAGTTAGGATTCATACCCCTAGATTCTTAGATCCCAAAATAGCTCCCTTGGGTTCATAAACCTTTAAGCTCCCACACCATCGTCCTTAGGTTCATAAACCCATAAATCCTTTTGGAGTTCTCATACCTCAGAAAGCTTAAGCGCACGCGTTTAAAACAAGAATTAGTAACCCAGTAGTTCCTAAACTTAACCCTAGGATCCCCATTCCTTTTAGGTTCATAAGCCTTTAAGTTCCCATACCAGTCGTCCTTTTAGGTTCGTACACCCAGGTTCACACACATAGCTTCTTTTAGGTTCCCAAACTCCCTAGAGTTCATACACTTTTCTCCTTAGGATCATATTCCTTTAGTATCACCTTTTCCCTTAGGATCATATTCCTTTAGAATCACCTTTACCCTTTAGGATCATATTCCTTTAGGATCACCTTTTCTTAGAGTTCCTACACCCAAACCTTGGTTACCCCTCAAGTTGAACTTACTTTAGGCCTCCTTCCCGTCAATGCTTTCCTTTAGGGCCCCATACCCTAGCACAATCCTTACATATCTTTTAGGTCTTACCCTTAGCTCCTACGCAACTCCGGAAGCATCTCGAGAAAGAAGTCTCAGGTATGGTCTCTTCTTATGGCTGGCGATCCTCCTTACGTAGTCTAATGGACTTTAAACGACCCTCCCCGATAGTCGACAGACTCTAAAATGTTCCCGACGACAGGTCCTTGGCTCAGACCCCTTGAGTCGCCTCGCGTCGCCATAGTCGTCGAGTTGTAATCTTCGATTGAACTGATGGCTATACTTTGACTTTCGCCTTGTCCAAGCCTCGGTCAAAGTGGGGGCTCAGTAGACACCTCGTTTACGCACCCTCGCAAACCACCCAGTGATGATTGGGTCGCATGTTTGATTCGCGGAACGATTAGTGACAGTTCGTAAGTTTATCGTCAAGTGATTGCTCAAATATAAATGTCAACCTCTTAGTTGTCATCTACGTGCCGATACGGTCGTTTTGGCGATAATTAGAGTACATTCGAGTCCGGGTCAAAAACCGTCTCCATTTTCGATAGTTGTTAAATCCCGAGTCGGAATGTTCTGGAATGTTCCGGATATTTCTATTCCATATTTTATAAATTTTATCTTTTGGCAAATAATATCCCGTAATATTCAAAAGATAATCGAATAAATCCGTCCTACCATAACTTAAACGCGAGATTCTTTCTTAGCGAGGAAACCTCCTGGGAACAGACGCAGCAGTCTTGCGCCTCTTCCAAGAGACGCAGTGGCTGCTGCGCCTCTTCCCAGGCCCTTCTTTGCATGATTTACGTATCTTTTTATATCTTTCCGAGATTCACTTCCAAAGAGTCTCCGAAACCCTATTCCTTCACGTGATTAGTATAAATAGGAGCCTTCGTTCCTCATATTTCTCACGCGAGTGTCCGCCCTTCTCTTCCCCCTTTGCATTCTAGACTTTGTTCTTACTAATTGGCGCCTACGTGCTTGGACTTCCGACCACGTAAGCTCGGATCCTTCCGGTACCAGCCTCTCTCCGCATGACCGACCAATTTGACCAACTACACTTAATCAACTTTAATTAATCAATCGTTTTCCTCTTACGAGGGCACTCTTTCCTTGCATTCGCGTCGAGCATTCACTAATCGATCTTCTTAGTTCTTCTCGTTCCGTCAACATGTAAGTCTGAGGGTGTATAATTCCTTTTGTTTATTGCATTTAATTATTGTATAACAATTGTAAGGTTTATGTCGAAAGCACCTCATTAAAACCGATTTCTAAAAACCGTCTTTAAAACCTGTTTTGGATTTCCGAGAGAGACATCGAGAAAAGACGCAAAGAATCTGCGCGCCTCTTCAAAGGAGCGCAGCACTGCCGCGCCTCTTTGTGAGGCCGCCGCATTCTCGCTTCTTTTCTTCTTCCTCCGTCCTCTGCAATTCGTATCAAATTTATTTGTTTTGTTTGTTAAATCATTAATTCTCCGTCATAAAATCATAATAATTAGCATGTATATTGTATCATATATTTCATCATTCATTCACATGTTTAATTCATCTAATCGGACTTAAATCCCAAGTAATTCATATTTGCGGGTTTTCGTCACTAATATTCAATTCGAGTTCTAGGGATTCAATTCGTTCATGTTGAGTTTAAGGATTCATTGTTGATATATTTTTCATCATGTTCATTGTTACTCCGCCATCAATTCATCATGTTTAGTTAATTATTCGCTTGTTTGGTTCGTTCATTAACATCGACCCTTCACATGTTTAATCTGTCTTTGTCTCCGTCTCATCCATGTTTTGCCGTTTTATGACTCAAATCACATGTTAAATAATCTGTAAATCACTTTCATCCGACTAAATAATATCGATCAGTCCATTAAATTCACCAATTAACGTTAACAATTGCAGTTTTGGCTTCACAGCCAGAGTTCGTCCTTGGGAGACGCGGCGTTTGCTTTGCGCCTCTTCCAAAGGGCGCGATGTCTCTTCTTTGTTCCGGACGACTTACGTCACGAACTCCTTTTACGCCTTGACCTAGATTAATTAGTTTACGTATCAATTAACTAATATCCGTATTATCACGCTAATTCCTGTTCGTTAATTTGTTATTTTATTCTTTTATTCTTTTTTATCAAATCATCCGTTTTAGCGGTACTTTCGACATAAATCGCCTAATCCGTTGTAATTAATGTAATTCTTTTTATTGTAGTTATATTAATTTATTGTATTCCTTTCATTTATCATTTGTATGCTTCCACATGTAAATCAACCTTAAATCCAACTTCGACCCCAATTGTTTGCCTAATTAATTGTTCACCGACTTAGCTAATTCTCACATGCTAGGATTAATCTATTGGATGTTGCATTGCATGCATATAGCCGACGATATATCAAGTACGAATAACTTCCCTAATCATTAGTAGAGGCCGCTATCGAGGCGGGCGGGATTAGGTGTTCGATCAAAAGAGCTTCCTAATACGTACCCTCACCCCTTACTCCAGATCTCCGTGAGCACCCGTGTTCATTGGCATCCACGAGAGTCATTCTAGACATAGAATGCTAAGGGTAACGATTGCTTAGTGTTCATGTCACTACTTTGTGTCTTGACATGACACGAGGTATTCGAACGGTTCCAATTTCCCATAAAAATTGGTGGCGACTCCATACAAAATGCAAACGCTTGTTTTCGAGCCCCCTTCACTCCCAAGCGCCCCCGTGGGCGGCCCGCTGTCCACAATAGTGTGAATATGATGATTATTCATGCAACTTTTTATTTTATTTTAATGAGATTTATGATGTAACATTATCGTTTAGTTTTTGTTATCATATATTTATATGATAATTTCATGGGTGAGAATATTTAACAGTTTGATTTATATCAATTTAAACGTGCACGGGTCAAAATTTCATTTTAGCCCGTTTCACTAATTTAAAAATTTATACTAAAATATGGACCAAAATTCTCATTTTAAATAAGCACGAGTCAAAATTTCCATTTTGTTTTGTACATTGGTTTCAATAATGAAAAGCGGTCTAACAATTTGAAGAAGCCTGCAACTATTCAAACTTATCAAACCTGTGCAATCTCAATAATTTTATGTTAATTTCATCCAAATAATTTTGTTTCATTTTATACAAAGTCGGGCTTTTTTAAGCCCCCGAGTAACAAGTTAGAGTAGAAGTTCAAATTTAGCTAACAAAAGAACATATCATATTACAACAAGTATTCAGCTAATTTACCCTAACGTATCATTTATGCTAATTACGAGTACTGAGCTAATTAACCCTAATATGTCATTTATGCTAATTGCAAAATGAAATTATAATCCTTATCTAAGATCTTAATTAAACATGACTCTTTATAACTCAATTATTACATTTAGAGATCAAAATTGTTAAACAAAAGTAGGGTGATATTACTGCTTTACTTTAAAATTTTATTTCTAAAGATAATTAAATTCAAAAGGAAATAATTAATTAATACAGTATTAATATACAATTTCATCTTGAATTTTTTTTATAGTAACAATTTCTTAAAGAGCATACCCGTGCAATTTGCACGGGTTTAAGACTAGTTACTTTGATTAAATTTAGAACCGTGATATTTGAAGAAAACAATCTCAACCCAAAACCCACCTCTAGGCTCTAACACTAAAGTCACCTCTAACCATAAACTGAGATTATACGGCAGCGGACGACGATAGTGACCGGCGAAGACGACGACCAGCAAGAAGGATGAATCCCTCTTTTTTTAATCCTATTTCGAATCCATCAATTATTTAGTAAGTATGATTTTAATCTTTTTATTGTTTTTAATTTCATATGCTTATTTGAATTGAATCTCATACGAATTTGCTATTCACTTGAATTTGCCCTTAAATCAGTACTGTATTAATTTGCTATTCAATTGCTATTAATTTGTTCTTAATTTCATATGTTTCGTCTGATTTTACTGATGATGATTTGTCGAAGAGTGTGCTAGTTAATATGAATGAATGCTTTAAACTTTGAGCTTTGCTTATTTGATTTTCAGGGATAATGTACATGTGCTAGTTAATGGAAGTGAAATCAGTGATGTTTGAATTTTATTTTTGCGTATACCTTTCCAATTACAAAAAAAATGCATCAATTACTCTAGATAATTGTCCTCTTATTCTTTTGGGGTAAATCCAGTAGAAGAATAAGAAGATTATTTGTCTTAAATTATATACTTTATTTTCAATTCTAATTTCTGGGTTTAATAATTACTCATGAAAAGTTTTTTGTCATCATTGTCACTTTCTGGTAAATTTATGGGTTTTCTTCTCCTTTTCTGGGCTTTTCAATTAATTATGGGTTTGTTATTATTCTTTTTTGTTATTAAAAATGTAAATATTGTTATTGGACATATTTAATATTTATTGTTTAGTATATTTAATATTGGAAATCATCGAACAATGTAGAGGACAATGTAGATGGACAATTCTGTCAATAGTCATAAAATTTAATTACTTGAAATAATTGTTGTAATTATAGCTACTTGAAACCGATTTGTTATATACGGAGTATACAATTAAGACTTGATAGAAACCAAGTATAATGCTGTGTTAATTCCCATATAGAACGTGGGTACTGAAAATCAGGAAATACAAAATGTATTTTTTTTGACTTATTGACTTTCAACCACAGAGCGAGCACGACGCATAGGCTCTGTGGTTGTTGCTTTAATAAATAAGATACGATATCAATTCTATTAAAAATCGATCTGTAGCTTACACACGGTAGAATGTCGTGAAAACTAAGAGGGTGGTGGCAAAGGCCAAAGGGTAGACAAATTTTTTTTATATATTTGGTGGCCGAAATTGGTAGTGAGAGAAGGATAGTGTCATAATTTGGAGTGGGTACAATGCAATTCTTTCGTGTAGCGGAAGAGGCTTTGTGGAATTTGGGATGAGCCATGCCGGGTTTTGGGCGAGTGGTTTGCTGCTTTCGCTTAAAAATAATATCTACCATGAGGGGTTGTGGCCGAATTTTAATAGTGACCAAAGGAGTGGTGGTCGAATTTTAGTAGTGAGATAATGCAATTTTGGTGGTAAATTGGCCAAGAGGCTGGTGGCCAATAATTTTGGCGGTGGTTGGCCAAAGGAGTTGCGGCAAAACATTAATAGTGGGTTTGCCCCAATTCTTGGGGTTGTGTAAGGTGGATTAAGGGTGGTGGTAGTGGAAGAAGATTAGCTCTTAATTAAGGCGTTAACTTTTGTCAAGAGCCTCACTCTACCACATTTGAAGACCATCTCAATCAAAGCTTTAAGGTTATGATCGACTCAATCAGTCAATCAGTGATCATATATCTTATATCTTGGGCCATTGAAATTAAGAAACCGTTGCTTAGGAATTAGAAGATGAGTTTTTAAATTCTAAATTTCCAATTAAAGAAGAAAAGAGTTGGGAATTCGGGTCTTAGAAAAAAAAAAAAAAGGGTAGAGAGTCAGGGTGAGAAATTAGAAAAGCATTGCTTTGTTTTTACTAAATTAGATTTTTTTTTCTTTTCCTACCACTATTATTATTTTAAAACTCTGAACAATGGGCTCCTTTCTAGCTTGGGCCCTAGGCCGCCGCCCCTCCAGACGACCCTGAGAACCGGGCCTGTTCTTGGTCATGACAATGTTTTGACGGCGAGAAAGAAGTGACAAACCTGACAGCTGTTGGAAATCGTAAAAAAATGTATACAGACTAAATGTACTAGTAACTAGTAAGCCTTGGGTTCAGGTTTAGTTTTGTGAGGGACGGGGTGAGACGTATCACTTTGTTTGGATAGACGGAAATTGAGGGGAAGGGTGTTTACACCCTGAAACGAACCTCGTGCAGCTGTACAGTTAATGCTCATTGGAAAATTATCTGAAAATGGATCACTTAAGCTTGTTGCCATTTCTAGATTCTTGGGAAATTTCTTGTGTCATACTGAATTTACTGATTGTTGTATGTCTGTTGAAATAAGTTAGCTTCTAACAGGTTGAGAAAGGAATTTTTTTTGTTTCAAAACAGTGTGTATTAATATGTTGCCTTGGTGGCTGACTTCCGTTTCACCTGATCATAGTCGCCAATGCTGAATACATCCCTTTCATGGCCATAAATTGAAGTTGTAAATGAAAATCAATATACACTTTGAATAAGCGGACGGGTTCTGACTTTCTTGTTCTCTGTGGTTATCTCTTTAATCTGATGCTTGAGAATAATTTAGTCGTGTGTGCAGTATAAGCATATTTCTGTCAATGTTTATAACACTTATTTTTAAACTAATACAATATCATCGCCAAATAATTTACTTTAGAGTGGATTCTGTTTTGCTTCCAGGTACATGTACCTTTTGTGATGGATTTTCTGGATGATCTTTTTTCTAAACCACCGGCTGGGAATGGTAATTCTATAAGCATGCCTTTTACAAGTAGACGTTATTATTTCTGTTTCCGTCGTATGGAGATCAAGGTACGAGGAATATAACATTTGGTGTTATACAATGTCAGTTACGAGCAGGTTTAAGCCCAAGGCGAAGCCCAAAAAACAACCAAAGAAAGCATCGGCAGTAGATTCCCAGTCTGTTGCAGTGAATGCGGCAGTGAATGCTGTCGAGGAGCAGCCATCTACATTAGATGATATTGTCAAAGACACGTCAGAAGCTCTTACAAGTTCATCCGTGGCAAAAACCAAGGATACTGCTGATTTCTCGACTACGGATGAATTGCCTGGTAATCAGATTCATTAATTGTGATATTGTCCACATATACTTTGGTAATCAAGGAGCACTTTGACCGATTATTTGTCACAATTCAAAATAGTTACCAAGGCTATTTTAAAATGATAATATTAAGATCATTGTTTGGAGAAATCAAACATTCAATTTCTACTCCGTATTTTTTTTTATCTCTGCATATAGTTGTAGACATTAATGGCAAAAGTTGACATCTGTTGATTAATGATCACCAATGTCTGATGGGGCAATAAATATGGGATGGAGGAGGTAGTACCTTATTTGACCGCAACGGTCGGATGCTGTAGACTGTAGTTACCAAAGCACCCTTGTTTTTTCTACCTTCTTACAATCATTTCGTAATTCTGTAGGTTCTTCGGAGACACCTGATCTGGATGTTCCGAGTATCCAAAATGAGATGGGGGTTCCCGGTTTCCCTGATGTCTCTTTTGCTAGGTCCTCACCTATCAGACCTTCTACTTCTGAAATAGCCCATGATCTTTCTATACCTTTAACACAACAAGACACTGGAGACATTCAGATAAACGTGGAGCAGTTGGTAAACTTGATTATGCTTCAAAGCTTCTTAATCTTTTATTATAACTTTCACAAGGTAAAAATTTTGCAATTTCTTGGCCTCACTTCCTTCTGTTTTGGGCTGGCGAAATGAATTAGGAAGCTGGTGACTTTTCTTGTCTTGACGCAGTAGAGATGATGAATGAAGCTGGCGGTGCTTCTGGTATTGACAGTGAGGCCCCGTGATCCTTTTTTCCCTTGTTCTTCCCGCATACTTACTGTTGTGTGATCATGCTAGGCAAGAGAACCTCTAAGTTAAAGCCGAAGCCCAAGGCGCAAAATAGAGCAAAAGATATGGCCGAGGCTCCATCGAATGATGTGCCTGTGATAGATGATTCGGTACATGTTGGTGGACTCAATTCCGTTCTTCATTCTTCACAGTCTGGGCTAGATGGTAATTTTTCTATGAATCCTACCGATGATCAGTCTCAACATGCTGTCTTTGACAATACTGAATCATTGGTGACGTCAGATATGTTCCAACAGGTCAGATTATCCCGTGTTAGGAATCTTTAATAATTAACAACTTTTGATTTGTAGTTTATTAAAAATTTCAGTGTGTGGCTTCCAGGAAGGAGAGGATCGAGAATTTAATCGTGTGAATTCTCCTGGTAACATCCCAGATGAAGGACCTGTGTTGTCGGGTGTTGAGGCTAAAGAGAATACTTTTGAATTTGTTGACGGAACAAATGATGGATTTGACATAACTAGTAAATCTCCAACAAATGTTCATGATGAGTTGACATCAAATAGAGAGGAAAACGATAATAGTGTTCTTTCAGAGGAGACAAAATCAAAGAAGAAAAGGAGAAGATCAAAAAATGCTGCATTAGAAAATGAGAAGTCTGCTGGAAAGAGGAAGAAGGCATCCAAGAAATCGGATCAATCTATCGGTCAGCCTCCCAAGAAGTTCCCTCGCGGGACTCGACGAAAAAGATGTGGTAATCTCAGTTCATCCTATTTGTTCTTTATGTAAAGCATGCTAGTAATTAGTTCCATATTATCAGGTTTCCCCTCTTGAATTAGTCATTTTTAATGATAGCATTGTCTTATTTTCTGATATAGTGGATAAGACTTTGCTTGAAATACCAGAGGATGAACTTGACCTTCACAGGGTGCCAATCAGGGATTTGATAATATTGCAAGAACATAGAGATCGAGAAGCAGTAATTTCTTTTTTCCTGTTTTCTTTTTTTCTTGCAGTATGGCTTGTTGTATTATGTATTTGAAATTTCTGTAATAGTAACCATTGTCTTTTTATATGCAGAAGAAACAAAGTACATCGGTACAGCCAACGCCAAGTAATGAGAGGTAATAAACTGAAGTTCTAGTTAACTGATTGATGACGTTGGATCTAGCTCCACAGGCAAACTTGCCTGAAGCATTAATGCTCGTGTTTTTCTTTTCATTCAGTAAAGGATGCTTTAGTTGTATTATGTTTCACCCCCCTTTTGTTTTTCACCTTTTCTTTTCTATATGTTCGCATTTTGAGGTATGCGTTCACCCATAGGCGGTTCTAAAGGATGATTCATGTCAGCTGACCCCAAATAATTTTGGGGTTAAGGCACTGATATTGTTGTTGCAGTAAAAGATGCTTTAGTTGTGTCTTACTGCTCTGACGACTTGTCTCTTAAAATGTGTAGTGATTTGATTTTTTCCTGGTCTTTATATTTTCTATTACAGGATTGATAACCTGCAGTCCGAAGACTATCTTTATGATGACGAGGCATCTGAGTTTGACCAAGATAGAGATTTAAATGAAAATCCTTCAACATCAGGGGTTCAAACAGATACAGGCATCTATAATTATTCATCATTCAGGGATCCTCGACCGAGGACAAAATGGACGAAGATGGAGACAGAGCTGTTTTATAAGGTGAATCATTGTGTGTGTTTTATAAGGTGAATCAGTGTGTGTGTGTGTGTGCGCGCGCGCCACGTCATATCCCAGTTACCTTTCATGCTAGAAACTGTCTGTGGTGAGAAATAGTGGCTGGCTTCCCAGCTAGGTAGCACGAAAACGGACACGGACACGGACACGACATCCCATGAAATTTAGGACACGGGACACGTTATATAAATTTAATAAAATATATATTTTATATTTATAAACATTCGATTTTGTTTTTATAAAAGTATTTGATATTAAATTTAAATAAGTAAAGGTAAAACTTGTCCATAACTCATTTTCATTTCCTATCAAACCCCATCTTCTAATCAAGCTATTTCAACAGCTCATTTCCCGTCTAAAGAACATCATTCACCCCAAATGATGTCCAAATGTTATGGACACGCGTCGGACACGTGCCCAAATAAATGTTGAAAGTTAGACACGGCTTTATAGGCGTCCGACACGTTTCGGCGTGTGTTCGAGGAGTGTCGGTGTCGGACACGGGACGACTGATTAAGAGAAGTGTCCGTTCTACCTAGCTTCCCAGAGCCCCACACCGTCACACCCCCAAAAAAGAGCGAAAAACATGGCCTTTCTCTTTACTTTAGAGACCTTTATTGGAACAACATATTCATGAACTCGACGTAATTTAGTGTATCCATTGTATTAGATTGGATCTGTTTGAAACTTGATATTGTAATCAGCGATCATGACCTAATCCGGTCCTTGCGCCGTAAAGGTAGCCAATACTGCCTAAAAATGTGGCCGCAGTAAACTTTAGGACCATTGGTAAATTTCTATTATTTGGTGTTGTTGCCCAGATATCATACTAGGAGTATATCCAAGCAGTTATATATGTCCTCATTAGTCCCGGGAGTGTTGCAACTAAAGCTGTGTTTATTGTCAGACCTCTCTCTTGGTCCTTATTTTTGTTCTGCTTGTGCTGAATGCATCAAGCCTGTAGTCAGTCTTTCTTAACTTTTGTAGGGTATCCGGCAATTCGGTACGGACTTATCAATGATACTGCAACTTTTCCCTGGTCGGACTTTGGAACAAATTAGATCGAAATACAGGAAGGAACAGAAACAAAACCCTATGAGGATGCATGATGCTCTGACTAATAGAGCAACAGGTATATTTATCTGCAATTAACTTGGCATTACAAACCTGTCATTTCACATTGTTAAGCTATTTTCGAAATTACTGAACTTTGTTAAAGTTGCAAACAAAAGTTGCCAAGAAAAACCTTTTTAGAACAAAAAAGCCACTTATATAAGATGTTTTAAACCCTGGTTTTTCAAAATGTTGGTTTGGTTTTGATCTTCAACCCAAAAATTGATACTTTCCACTATGTGTCATTTCACTTGCCAATTTGCTGATTTTGCTAAAAAAAAGTGAGTTTGTTTTTCATAATTTTCGTCCATCTCAACCGCTCAGTATCAGTCATTCCTTTGTTTTGAACCCATAGTTGTCATTTATTACCACCTCACATTTGAAAGGGTATTTAAAGACACGCCCTTAACTGTACGGCATGCGACAGTTGGATATATAATGTTAAAAGTTAAAACACTCATCAGGTTATCCCCCTAATTTGCGGAGTCTGCCATTTGCAGATAATTCATGCTTTGAGCTTGTGATCAAAACCTTGGAAGCTGCAAGAGAGGCAGAGAAGGACTATGCTTCTAATGAAGATGATGTAGTTGAACCAACAGGCAATGAAGCCAAGCCCGAGGATAATATCGAGACCCAGGTACATATGTACTCACTCAAAAGTTCGAAACTATATTGGCCACTTTACTCTTCTTGTTGATGCAAAAAAACTAATTCAAGTTTTATCTTTTTTCTTCATTTTGGTAGGCAACACCAGAGGAGCCTTCCAATTCCGAGCCTAATCCAGAGGATGAAGTTGTTAATAAAGAACCCGATAGGGCTGAAGATAGAAGTCCTGCTAGATCTTACAATGACGATGATGATTTCGACGACTTTATTGGGCTATAGCACTTAATTTAAGAGACATCTTTTTTATTACACACAATGATATAAGCTATTGTGGGTTGTGATAGAGCTTGGCTCGAGTCATGGCTAAAACACCTAGGGAATTACAAAAGGCTTGTTGCAAGTGGGTTTTATTTGACCCGTCACAAGATTGTGACGGATATTGCCCGTCACAAATGAGAATTTGTGAAAACCTAAAATGAATAATTTAAAGATCCCTGTTTCAAAACCGTTTTTGACCCAATTCACTTTTCGTTTTCTCGGTACAAAAGATGATTACCTCGTTACCTGATATACATTGTTTACCGACTATCATGTGTACGGGGATTCCCCACCCGACCACCCGTTCTCTCCTGTTATCAAGTTGCGCCGTAATTAAAAATAAATGTAATTTTTTTTTTCTCTTTTTGAAAAAAAATAAAGGTAAATACTTTTGCTAATTTCATGATATTTTGTACAGGGTAGGGTCGAATAAGAATTGTTCGTTACCTAAAGTCGTTGACAAGTGACAAAATTATACTTCTATTAAGACAACATTACATGATTCCATAGTTACCAATCTTGCAATTGCAACCTCTAATTTCCACACACAAAATCAACATGAACAATATATCTCCCATTCTTCCCTCTTTCACCTTTACCACCCTAAACACAACCCACAATTCTATTTCTAATTAACATGCAACCGTCACGACCACCACAACAACCACCGCCTAATTTACGACTAAACCGTCTCCACCGACACCCGATAATTCAAAATCAACCCCCCATACATCTCCTAAAACCAAATAACATCCCTGAATTTCTAATAACAACAATTTCTCTTCTTCTCTTCATTACTTCCCCAAAACACCACCTTTCTCCCCGCCTTCCGCCACCGCTTTCTCTATCATTTCCTCCACCTCATCGCCGCTTTATTACGGCAATGTCGCAAAACCCTAGAAACCCTAAAAACCCTAATTTTAATTCATTTCCAACTCCTCAATCTCTATCAGATTGGTTGAAACCCAGATTACCTTCCGATTCTTTCTCAACTTGGGGAATTTCACCAGGTACTAAGAATATTCATAACCTCTGGCTTGAGCTTTCTGATGGCGAAACCTCGTTAATCGACGCAGTTCCCCCAATTCGTAATCTCGAGGTTGTTTGCGTTAGGGTTCGTAGAATTGGGGATAGTAATTTGATTTTGATTGAATCGCATCAGGAATTATCCGATGGATCGATTAGGAAAAGAGGTAGACCGTTATCGGAGAAATTAAAGTCCGGTGAGGATGTCGAATCGGGTGCTAAACGGGCGATTATTGAGGAATTAGGAGTTGTGAATGATGATGGTGTGAAAATTGTGATGGATTCTTATGAAAGGAAGGTTGATGAGAGGGTTTCGTTATCGTACCCGGGTTTGCCTGCTTGTTATGTGTTGCATTATGTGGATGCTTTTGTAGAAGGGTTGCCTGAGGGCGAGTTTTCGACCGAGGAAGGGGAGGAGTATGGGGCGGAATGTGATGATCAAGGGCTCGCTAGCGAGGCGGTCAAGGTTGTAAGGCATTTTTGGAAGTGGGTTTCTGAGGATACTGTATGATGTGGCTTAGTATTGGTTAGTTTTCGGGTTTTCTTGATAATTCTGATTTCTTACAATTTTGATGTTGGTTGATATTTGTAAATAGCAATTGTCTGTAATTTGGAGATTGAATACTTACTGTAAATTAATAAAGGATACAAAATTGTAGATCAAAGCGGTTTATTTTACTCTTGCCATTGGTAAATCCTGGTTATTGTTCTCTGCTATGCATATTTGTGCTCACAAATGCTCGCAAATGTTGAATGTTACGATAGTTAGTCTATTGTAAGACGATTTTGCACAAATATTGTATGAAACGGATATAACTACGAAGAAATTATGATCTATAGACAGCTTTATACAAGTATTTGTGATGCGGTACTGGCATCGCAACTTTACACTGACATGTACTTCTATATAGCAGGAGCTTCTTGTTGTGAATACTGGATAGTAATAGACTCTCCTGATTTGGAAAGTGAGGAATAAAGTATCCCTTCTAACCCTTTATCTAGAAAGGTTAGAGTTCAAAAACTCTGAACTTGATTATGGGTGTCGCAAGGAAATGCATGAGTTGCAGCAATTTCTAGGTGATGTTTCTTATCTACAACAGCTTATTTATTCTGAAGGCAGTGATGATCTCTTGTCTGATCAGCCTTACTGACTGGTAGCAGTTTTCAGAATACGCGAAGTTTAAAACGATGCGTAAGGGGGTCAAAGAAGAAAATATTATTGAAAGATTACGTGTTCGTGCAGTTCCTTTTATGGAAAGTAAGCGTCACAGTCCCACCTCATCCTTGGCTTCAGAACATCAGCAGGGTGATTCATATCTGGTAAAAGATGGTTAAAGGATGTAACTACGCATAATAATACAGAATTTTGCTCTGTGGTCATCGATGAATGGTTTCTAGAGACACGTGGAATTTTTGCGGACGGGGCGGAGGCAGTGGACTGTGCCTTACAATGCATATACTTGTGCAGTGCTACCGATAGGTGGAATACTATGGCATCTATTTTATCAAAACTTCCAAATACATGAGGCAAGTTTTATCCTTTTTCTACTCCTACCTGCTCATGTGAATTAAATTTGTATTGCTTTTCTATGACGATGATTATTTACTCATTTTTAGGTTGCTGTATATTTACGGAGATAAATAGTGCTTAATTTCTGTTGCTTCTAAGCCTAATAGATGAGTTACCTGTAAAATGCAAGCTATGAGAAAATGAAGAATTTGCTTATACTTCTCTCTATCACTTCTGAAGAAGTCTTTAGAAATCACAATGAATGAGCAGCAGCTTTAAAGGATTTCTTCTATGATTTTGGCTTTTTAGTCATCACATGAATAATTAGAGTGATATTAACAGGGGCACTCTAAGATCGATAACAATCTATACCGTAAGAAATCTGCTTAGTAGTATGTGGAGACGTCTAGTTCAGTTGCTTATGCCATATGGAATTGGGTTCATGTGTTCCTCTGTTCATTGACTTCACAGGCTCCCAAGCAGGTCAATTTCTTTCTGGAGGCTCATAATGATGATAAGGCTGTTTAACAGATTCTTCGCCTTATTCTCTCAAAATTTGCAAGGTGCGAGCTAGGCCATTCAGACAGTTGACAAATATGCGGCGTGATTTGCAGTGTTTACAAGAAAAGGCTTTTTCATTTGTACACCAGGAGTGCATATTAACAGATTTCTGTAGAGGAGTTCTTAAAGCTGGAAGATTTTCCCTTGCAAGGAGCTACTTAAAGGGAGCTGTCTGTTTGTTCACTGAAAAGGCCGAAAGCTTAGTGATTCCAACAACTTTGGCGGGAGGAAGGGAGGCTGGGACAAACAGCTGGCTGACGAGCTAAAAAACAATGTCGTGTGCGTGAGGGACTTGGGGTGGTACGCCGGGATGATAGAGGAGCGTTGGTTTGGGGTGCTACGATGTAGAAGTTAGTGAGTATGGAGCCAAAGGAAGCGAAATTGGTGCTATGTTAAGGAAGCGGCTAAACGAGGGTATAAGACGATCATGGTGGAGAGTGACTGCTTGGGTCTTGTTGAGGTTTTGAAGTAACGTAGGTAAGGTAGGAATGATTTGTTTCTTATTGTTGAAGAAATTTTATCCTTTTGTAATAACTTTAAACAAATGAATCAAGGACTAACCGTAACACAAGCCTTGGTCTACTCTACTCTAACCCATTACCCACACCACCAAAGATGTGCACTCCCTTTCTCTGCGAGTTAACAGTACAATAAGGGTCTAAACTATCAAAAAATTTACCGATAAGGACCTATACTGAATCTGTTTAGCGATAAGGGCCTCAGCAATATTTTCGTCAAGATTCCGTTATCTTGGTAGAGTTGCCTTGGTTTGTTCTCTTCTTTTTAATATTTTATTGATTACAGAATGCAAAAT